>NC_142778.1:36910071-36972571 GCF_988280905.1 Pimephales promelas | reverse complement strand
TTTTGAGGGATAAGTGTTTGAGGGATATTTGTCCTGGCGGTGCACTGGGAAAATTTTGCTTTCATAACATGTTATATTTCAGACTTTCCGGAGTGATAACAACAAGACAAATCCAAAATCAAACAAGAGTATTGAACCTTCTTTCTCCAATGTTCAGCAAATGCACACAAACTACTAGCGCATATTCAATTAGGACGCATAATGCCTAATTTGCATATTTAAACAACACTTCACAAAGACACTGGTCTTAATGCACTGCGATTAATCCACATCAATCCCAGTTCATTTATTCCAGTAATGTAACTTAAAAGGTGAAAGTAATATAGATGAGATATTTCAAGCCTTTATTTGTTATAATTGTGATTTATGAAAACCTTTTCACAATATTCTAATTTTGAATTTGGGGTTTTCATAAGCTTTAAGCCATAATCATCACAATTATAACAAATAAAGGCTTGAAATATCTCACTTTGCATGTCTATATTAGTTTCACCTTTTAAGTTGAATTACTGAAATAAATTAACTTTTGCACAATATTCTCCTTTTTCGAGTTTCACCTGTATGCTGATGTCTGTTAGCTCAAATGTTTGCCATATTCACCTTGTGTCAGATTTTATGGAGATGTTCCTAAATATTTTAGAAATTATTTTAATAATAGAGTAAACGAGGTTCACAGGTCCTCCACTAGGGGTCGCTCAACCGATTTTGTACCCCCAGATTTAATAATGATCAGTTTTTTTATTTACGCTGGAACTACAGTTTTAAACAGGGGTTGAAAGTGTGGCTTATGTGCTAGTTGTAGTCATTATCATATCATAATTTATTTTTCTGTATAATATGGATGAATTTGTTGATCCCAATGGAAATAAGTTGTTGGGCTTCTTAATTGTGTCATCCCTGACTATTAATCTATTTTTAATGTATGACTCAGAGTACTGTTCCATATATTCTATATTTAAGTGGTCAAATAAAATGAACTTTTGACTTTGACGTTGCTTTCCATCTTTAACGATGTGCATGATGTCATCAAGGAGGCGAAAATACTGAAAAGTGACGGAAACATGCTCGTCTTTCTGTCGGGATGTTGTGAAGCGTCACAGACACAGTTTCGGTTTTCATCCACTATGACTAGGGTTGGTAATGAGATACTTGTTATAAAATAAAATCTTATCGATTGCTTTGTGAGCATTTCAATGTGATTTTAAACCATTCAAGCATGAGACGACTTTTCTATGGAAGTTTGTTTCCGCCACTGAATAAAAAAAATAAATAATTATTGCGACTTTTAATCTCACAATTGCGAGAAATAAAGTCAGACTTGTGAGAAATAAAGTTGCAATTGTGAGAAAAAGTCACAATTCTGAGAAATTAAATGTGGCAATTCTGAGAAATAAAGTCACAATTGTGAGAAATAAAGTCAAAATTACGAGATATGAAGTCAGAATTGAGAGAAATAAGGTCACAATTGTGAGATATAAAGTGACAATTCCGAGAAATAAAATTGCAATTCTGAGACAAAAAAGTCGCAATTCTGAGAAATAGTCACAAATGTGAGAAATAAAGTCGCAATTGCGAGATATAAAGTCGCAATTTTGAGAAAACAAGTCGCAATTATGAGATATAGTAACAATTCTGAACAATAAGGTCACAATTGCGAGAAATAGTCGCAATTCTGAGAAATAAAGTCGCAATTGCGAGATTAGAAGTCGCATATCTGAGAAATAAAGTTGCAATTGCGAGATTTAAAGTCGCAATTCTGAGAAATAAAGTTGCAATTGCGAGATATAAAGTTGCAATTGTGAGAAATAAAGTCGCAATAGCGAGATATCAAGTCGCAATTCTGAGAAATAAAGTTGCAATTGCGAGATTTCTGTTCCGCATATTGCAATTGCGAGTTGCAATTGCGAGATTTAAAGTCGCAATTCTGAGAAATAAATTTGCCAATTGCGAGATATAAAGTCACAATTCTGAGAAATAAAGTCGCAATTGCGAGATATCAAGTCGCAATTCTGAGAAATAAAGTTGCAATTGCGAGATTTCTGTTCCGCATATTGCAATTGCGAGTTGCAATTGCGAGATTTAAAGTCGCAATTCTGAGAAATAAATTTGCAATTGCGAGATATAAAGTCACAATTCTGAGAAATAAAGTCGCAATTGCGAGATTTAAAGTCGCAATTCTGAGAAATAAATTTGCAATTGCGAGATATAAAGTCACAATTCTGAGAAATAAAGTCGCAATTGCGAGATATAAAGTCAATTCTGAGAAATAAAGTTGCAATTGCGAGATTTAAAGTCGCAATTCTGAGAAATAAATTTGCAATTGCGAGATATAAAGTCGCAATTCTGAGAAATAAAGTTGCAATTGCGAGATTTAAAGTCGCATATCTGAGAGATAAAGTTGCAATTGCGAGATTTAAAGTTGCAATTCTGAGAAATAAAGTCGCAATTGCGAGATATAAAGTTGCAATTGTGAGAAATAAAGTCGCAATAGCGAGATATCAAGTCGCAATTCTGAGAAATAAAGTTGCAATTGCGAGATTTAAAGTCGCAATTCTGAGAAATAAAGTTGCAATTGCGAGATAAAAAGTCGCAATTCTGAGAAATAAAATTGCAATTGCGAGAAATAGTCGCAATTCTGAGAAATAAAGTCGCAATTGCAAGATTTGAAGTCACAATTCTGAGAAATAAAGTTGCAATTGCGAGATATAAAGTCGCAATTCTGAGAAATAAAGTTGCAATTGCGAGATTTAAAGTCACAATTCTGAGAAATAAAGTTGCAATTGCGAGATATAAAGTCGCAATTCTGAGAAATAAAATTGCAATTGCGAGAAATAGTCGCAAATCTGAGAAATAAAGTTGCAATTGCGAGATTTAAAGTCGCAATTCTGAGAAATAAAGTCGCAATTGCAAGATTTAAAGTCGTAATTCTGAGAAATAAAGTTGCAATTGCGAGATATAAAGTCGCAATTCTGAGAAATAAAGTTGCAATTGCGAGATTTAAAGTCACAATTCTGAGAAATAAAGTTGCAATTGCGAGATATAAAGTCGCAATTCTGAGAAATAAAGTTGCAATTGCGAGATTTAAAGTCGCAATTCTGAGAAATAAATTTGCAATTGCGAGATATAAAGTCAATTCTGAGAAATAAAGTCGCAATTGCGAGATATAAAGTCACAATTCTGAGAAATAAAGTTGCAATTGCGAGATATAAAGTCGCAATTCTGAGAAATAAAGTTGCAATTGCGAGATTTAAAGTCGCATATCTGAGAGATAAAGTTGCAATTGCGAGATTTAAAGTTGCAATTCTGAGAAATAAAGTCGCAATTGCGAGATATAAAGTTGCAATTGTGAGAAATAAAGTCGCAATAGCGAAATATCAAGTCGCAATTCTGAGAAATAAAGTTGCAATTGCGAGATTTAAAGTCGCAATTCTGAGAAATAAAGTTGCAATTGCGAGATAAAAAGTCGCAATTCTGAGAAATAAAATTGCAATTGCGAGAAATAGTCGCAATTCTGAGAAATAAAGTCGCAATTGCCAGATTTGAAGTCACAATTCTGAGAAATAAAGTTGCAATTGCGAGATATAAAGTCGCAATTCTGAGAAATAAAGTTGCAATTGCGAGATTTAAAGTCACAATTCTGAGAAATAAAGTTGCAATTGCGAGATATAAAGTCGCAATTCTGAGAAATAAAATTGCAATTGCGAGAAATAGTCGCAAATCTGAGAAATAAAGTTGCAATTGCGAGATTTAAAGTCGCAATTCTGAGAAATAAAGTCGCAATTGCAAGATTTAAAGTCGTAATTCTGAGAAATAAAGTTGCAATTGCGAGATTTAAAGTCGCAATTCTGAGAAATAAAGTTGCAATTGCGAGATATAAAGTCGCAATTCTGAGAAATAAAGTCGCAATTGCGAGATTTAAAGTCGTAATTCTGAGAAATAAAGTCGCAATTGTGAGATAAAAAGTCGCAATTACCTTTTTTAATTTTCATTCTGTGGCGGAAACAAGCTTCCATAGTTTTCAGTGCTGAACGTATCAGTGTATTAGATCAGTGTATCTCTTAAAGCGACAGCACTAATATTCCTGCCGTCTCTATAATAAAACAAATCACTCTTCTCCTGACGTGCATTAATTTCCATAAAACCCTACATCAAACGGATCATGTACTTTGACATTACACCTAGCAAGCAATCGACGTCATTTCACCGCCTAGGTCACCAAAGACCCGATACAGTCCGGCTATGAGTAACACACGTCTAGCCAAAATAACCTTGAATTTGATTAGTTATCGTTTTTGCTAAAACACCTTGTGAGATGAATGATGTTCCATCACGTAAGCAAAGTCAACAGAGATTACAAGGGGTTTGGTTTCATTTCTTTGACATGTTGCATAGCACGTGACGGGTTAGACGTCTATAAAATGTTTAAGCCTAGACGTCTGGATGGCTATTAGACGTCTTTTAAACGCCAAATTGCTTGCTGGGTAATGTCAAAAGTCAGCGCCTGAGGCCTTATCACGCACGGCCAAACCTGATTCGAGCTCTCGCAGGGACACGCTGAACATCACACAGGGTTCTGGTTATATGTGTGCGTTAAGGACACCTGTGACCCGTGTCAGTTTAAATCCCGCCTGTCTGACACACGTCCCGTCACAGCGGCTCTGAGAAAACACACATCTGGAAGCATGAATTAGAGATGATAGTGCCAGTCAAAGCACGCTCCATCATCTCGTTGAGCTCGGTGAGTGTGAAATCTGATCCTCAATCACTGCCATTGATTTCATCACCATCTGCAGAGCCGTTCCTCAGGCAAAGGCGTAAGATTAGTCGTCAGGATTGGGAACGTTCCCAACCCGAATTATAATTGTGCTCTGAACACTGGCACTGAAGCGTCACATGTTTCCAGATGGATCGACTTCAAGCGTCTCATCATGTGTGTGGGGCACTCGTTAAAAATGAGTTTCCCAATTGCCTTTACAACACAATAATTCATAAAATCGGGGTTATTTTAACCCAAATTTGGATCAAATATGGACAGACCCAAATGTTGGGTTAAAAATATTTAACCAAATGGCTGAGTTTGTCCATATTTGACCCAAAGATGGGTTAAAACAACCCAGCATTTTTAGAGTGTGGGAAAGTGATTCATAAAATTCGACAAAAGAAATAGCCATAAATATCGTCGATCAACTCTCATTCATTGTATGTGAATAATCTCCTTAAGTGAAATCATCACTAACATTTAAACGTTTGGTGCAAGTTTTTTTTATATATTTTTTTATGTAAAATAATACTTTTATTCAGCAAGGATGCATTACAATGATCAAAAGTGACATTTATAATGTCTATTTCAAATGAATTCTGTTCTTTTTAACTTTCTATTCATCAAAATTGATCAGTTTCCACTAAAATATGAAGCAGCACGACTGTTTTCAACACTGATAATAATTATAAACGTTTCTTGATCATCAGATCATCATATTATAGTGATGGAGTAATGATGCTGATCACAGGAATAAATTACACTTTACAATATATGAAGAGTTCAGATGCAAAAGCCTCTAAGTGCCATTTGAAATTTTCTTCTTTAATGATGATTTTTATCAAGCTTGTATATTTAAGTTCAGTGATTTCACTTAAATGGCAATGATAATTACCTATTAATTGTTATTTAAGTGAAATTATTGAAATTAAATATACAAGCTTGATAAAAAAATCATCATTAAAGAAGAAAATTTCAAATGGCATTTAGAGGCTTTTGCATCTGAACTCTTCATATATTAACATAGAAAACAGCTATTTTAATCGTAATAATATTTCACAGTTTAACTGTATTTTTGATCAAATTAATGCAGCCTTGGTGAGCAGAAAAGATTTCGTCCAAAAACATTAAATATTCATCATACAAACCCCAAACGTTTAAACGATGTATGAAATGTTTCACAATTAAGACCCAATCTTCGTGAATCTGAACATCATACGTCGTCAGTTAATTAAAGCAACGAAGCACACAGTTGCATTTACAAAACAGCTAACGATGTCTGATCCCAGCTGTCAATCTGAATTCGAGTCATTCGCCATGTTTCCATCGACACGTTTTTATACGAATTAAGTGATATCGAATGAAAAATGCCTTATGGAAACAGTAAAATTCGATGAAATTTCATGAAAATCGACTCAAATGAAATACCTTCGGTCTCATCGGATTTTATCTTGATCGATATACGGCTAATATATAGCGAGGCGGTTGTTATAGCGAGCGTCTCATACATTATCCCATTCATATGTCGCAATCAGCTGGCACATAAGCATCATTAGGCTTCAACTTGTGAAATATTGATCATTTGTTGGTAGATGGCGCGATCCATTTTGTTTGCTTGAATGTTGTTCGATTCAGTGCGAGAATAAATGGAAACACCTTAAAATGTCTCAAATCAATCCGATATACCAATTTGATCGCAAAACAGCATGTGACGTCATTACGTACAGGTTTTTATTCGCTTTAACGCCGTTGGATGGAAACACACTTTCACCAGCTTTATCCGCATGAGTTTTATAACCGAATCTCAGATAATTCGATTGACAAGTGGATGGAAACATGGCTAGTGATTCTGAATCAAAAGTCTGATTCTGTGACAGCATCTCTGCTCTGGATTTAATGCAATGCTTCAGACATCACCCAGGTTTCGTCTCTCTCTCTCTAATCAGTCACTCTTTCGCCCTGATTCCTTCACTTTCTACTTCCCATCAAGCCTACAAGGTTCGACTCCCTGCGGTTGTCTTTGTGTTGTGATTTATTTATGTAACTGTCACAATAAAAACTCCACAATCAATATTTTACCCCCTCCGGAAACTAGCGAGAGCCCTGAGAAAACAATCACAAGACGCGGGGAACAAACGAAACGCCTCATCGCGGCGAGCGGCCCCCGGGGGTCCCGGTGCCTGCCATCAGCACACATCTCCTCAATACATCAGTGTCTCGTTGCATTTGTGCTTCCCTTTCTCCCTCGTCTCGTATCTCGAAAAGTTCAGTTTTCACGACGCATGAACTTTCCTCAGGTCAGAGGCTCTCAGGTCTGTGTGTGTGTGTGTAAATGCTGTCCCTGGGTTCACTTTGAGACACACTGAGGGTGAGAAAGAACAGGGAAAAAAATGTCAAACTTGCCTTTAGAAGTAACACAAAGAGCCCCTATCATAGACCGGTGGCGCGACGCAAGTGCGTTTTGCTAGTTTCAGCCTGACGCAATTTTCATTTTTACGTTCTGCGCTGCGTTGTTTAAAGGGGGGGTTGACTGCGATTTCACTTTTTTCATTTTAAATAGTGTGTAATGTTGCTGTTGGTGCATGAACAGTAGGGCTGGGTAATAAATATCGATTTCTCGATATTAATCGATTCTCATTTTTACGAACCGATATCGATTCTTAAATCTCAAGAATCGATTAGTCATCCTGTTGTTTCATTTGAATGAATGAGACATTGTATCGCGGCTGCGCGCATCCAACAAATTGCAATAATCTTTGTCCTTTGTTACTATTGATATGAAACAAAGTCTCAATTTTCAAATTATGTCCATTTTCTTTAGAAATTCAAAAACATAAATAGTGTTTTGCCGCTGTGGCGTGAGATTGCTCTGGAGAAGCAGCAGCGCTGATCTCTCTTCCGGCTTAATAATACCAGTTACAGCGCCAAATAAACATGAATGAGCATCTGAAAGTGTGTTAAAAGATAGAGGACAACTTATCGAAATCCGTATCATGTCACATTGATTCGCTCAATCTGCGTTTCAACCGTAGAAAGACGCCAATTAAACAGCTTGTAATCAATGTCATGTATCGTCATATTTACCTCAGAAAACGCACATAAACTCGTTAGTCCACACTCGTTAGTGTTCTTCAATATTTAATGCATAGTTGAATAAATCTGGCAAGTTTTTATGACAGCCACCATTTAAATGTTTATATTTCATATAATCTTCTTATTATAAAAATAAATAAAAGTGTAATTTAAGTGTTTGTATAGCTACAAAACAGTTCATTATTACCTTCATATTAGGCTAATGAAGCCTATAGGCTACAACTAGACTATATATATAGACCATAGTTTACAGCATTTAAGAGATTGGATTCCCTTGAGAAAAATTGCCATTTATTGTAACTGATATCCAAAATAATCGATATTGAATCGAATCGTAATCGAAATCGAATCGAATTGCAAGCTTGTGAATCGAAATCGAATCGAATTGTGAAATTTGTCTCAATACCCAGCCCTAATGAACAGTACCTGCAAAGCTGCAGCGCTAAAAGTTCAGTGTAAGCAGAGATATCGTCTTTTAAAAATCAGGAAGTATATTGCCTACAAAAACGAGTTCAACACCGGATTCTGTTACTGAAACATGAAGCAGTTCTAACTTTAAAACCAGAGGCAGCAGTTTTTGGGCCACAACCTGTAAGTAGCCCAGATAGCAAACTGACATTGAATCAACGTGGAAATATGACATCGAAACAACGTTGATCTGACATTGTTTTGCTCATCGAATTAACGTTGAACCAACGTCAGACGCGTCATTCTTTCAAAACTAACGGAAAATCAACTTGAAATCAACGCGTTGTTTCAACGTTATGAAAGCAAACCAATTTTCGATTTCATTTAGCTTTGAAGAATGCCGCGTCTGACGTTGGTTCAACGTTAATTCGATGAGCAAATCAACGTTGTTTCAATGTCATGAGAGACCTCGTTTCCACGTTGATTCAATGTCAGTTTGCTATCTGGGAGGCGAAGACTTAACCATTTTAAATGTATTTGCATGTATAATTCCAGACGTAGCCGTTGTGTTTTAGTTTTTTTCAAATGCCAGCGCTAGCTTTATTGCCACTAGGCTATTAGTAATGCTATTGTGTCTACGACAAACGCGTACAAACATGAATTTTGTATAAGTGCTAATGTTGTAAATGTATTTTTCATGTATATATGTTTTATGACGTTATTTTCGATTTGATCAAGAACGTAAACTGGCCACCGCTGTTTGAGTATGACATTAGTAGCCAGTCAGATGCTATTGTGTTAAACAAACGTGTATAAAGTTAATTATCATTCAGAAACGTTTATTAAGAGCCGTGTGTGGTGAGGTTCTGTTTGACTCGCTTCATCGCGGCTGATTCTTACTGCAGTTCGACGCATATTTACATCTGGACCGGAGCTCATGACGTGCCCGTAAAGGTAATGGGCGTTAACTTTCCGGACAACGTAAGCGACAGTTTAGCCAATCACAACACACCGGGCCAAACTAACCAATCTGAGCCCACGATGTGTTTCTGAGGGAGTGTTTTCATAGACTCAGGAAGTCAACCGCTCGTTCGAGGACAGAGGAGAGCGTGGCTGACAATAAACGTGACGTTTATGAAAAATAAGACTTTTAAAAAACGAAAAACCACGAATACATGTTATATTGCACCCCATAAACACAATCGTGCAAAGAAAAAAAGCAGTCAACCCAGCATTTAAATAGCAAATGCATTTGCGCCTATTGTTGCTATTTAATCCTGAAATAGACTAAGCCAAAGATACAGAAAAACAAACAAAATAACTTTTGAGCAGCTTTGCGACTAATGTTGTTGGCTTATTTTATGTACAAATAAGAAATGGCGCACGAAAATTTCTCCATTTCTTCTCTGTCGCAGTAAAAAGTCAAACTTGATTGCCACTTAGTAACACACACACTCACACATACACAGAGCAGGGCTACACTATCATATGATCCTGGAAGACACAAGTGAGTAGTAATTTAGTTGGATTAGTTGACACCCACTCAATGGGCTGAACAAAACAGAAATGCTACAGAGAACGTGGGCTAAAACAATTTTTGGTTTTCCTATATGTTCACCTCTCCACCTCAGAAAGTCCCAAACACTTGTAGAATGAATAAACAGGTACAATCCCCTAAACACAACCCCTTAGATTCAAGATCAGCAATATGTGATCCTCATTAGGGCGACTAAAAAGGTGTTTTGGATTAGACAAAAATCAGTTTTTATATGCAGGCGTGAGTGCATAGGTTCCTGCAAAAAAAGTCTTTCTTTCTGTCTGTCCATGTCAATAATAATAACAACCAAATTCCTTGTGGATCAATTTGGCGTAGGTATAAAATAACAAAATGTCCTTTAGGTCTCAATAGATGTAGCATTTCACACCCTCCTATAGATTGATTAACATATGTTTAAATATATAATTTCATATATATCTATATTCAATGAGAGGAAAACGGTAGATTAACAAAGCAAACAAAAGTGAACTCTAGAGCTCTAGGATTACTTGATAGATATTTAGATAGATATTTAAAAATGATTAAGATTAAACCACAGTGCCAATACAGAGATAACTAAAGAAAAGGTCAAACGCCACACAGAGGAAGAGCACTACTGAGTTAGGAGGGTGTGATTTAGCCTCACAAATTGGATGGGAGTTTCGAACGGAGCGGTTCTAGATCCGACAGGTGTCCATCGGAGGCACGCGGGAGAGAAAGTGCAGGTGACGTCCCTATAGAGTGAGCTTGGACTCGAGAGCTTGGAGAAGTCTGTACTGGGGAGGACATGTGCCCGGATACCGAGCTACAGGGTTTGGGAGTTAGCGTAGGCGATGAAAACGGGGATGAGCCCAAACCGGGATCCTGAGGGGAAAGTTGACCCGCTCCCTCTACGGAAAGTGACGGGTGGGAGCTGGAGAGTATGTTTAAATCCTCATAAAAGCGGCCTAGGGGAGAGTCAGTGCCTGAAAAGTGGTGCCCGGGGAGTTGGCCGGGACAGGAGGATTGTGGGAGAAGCAGGGACGTGTGGGAGCCGGCGGCACTGGAAGGGTTACTATAGTGGAAAGTTCTCCCAATTACGGGGCTTTGGATAGTCGGGCTTGGGGCCAAAGGGGTGTAGCAGGGAGAGGCGTTCGCTGAGCCGTACTGAGCGAGCGAGGCAAGCGCTGATTTTTCTAAGGGAAGGTACGTGGATAAAGCGGGTGGGATCTCGTGGGATGAACTCTCGAGGGCTTGGGAACGGTTGGAAGTAGGTGATCCGGGAGTTTGGAAGAGGTTCAATCCGGTGTAAGTCTTCCCGCCTCCGGAAGCAAACTGCAGGGAGCTTGTTTGAGAAGGTTTCGGTGGAGGTTGTCCAAGATTGGGAGCGTGAGTGAACAAGCCAAGAGGACTCGTGTTAAATCCACCGGTTTCAGTCGCTCGTTGGAGGCGTCCCGGTGGCGTACTGGGAGCAATGGTTTGCTTTTGCCTTGGCTGTGAATGAAGCTGTGCAGTGCTAGAAGTCAGAGACGATGTTGAAGTTGAAGGGTAGCTCGCAAACGGGAATGCCGACGCTTGTTGACTGGAACCAGTGGCGCCAGACAAAGGATGCATTCGAAGAAGAGGTGTGTCGGTTCCCGAGCGCATCTTTGATGGGGAACCGGATGGAGAGCCTCCAGTTGATCCAGGACCTCCTAAAATTGGTGCAACCGTCGGAAACCTCTTTATCTGGCTGAGCGGCTCGTTTCTCGATCCGATTACGGAAACGGGAGGTCGGAAGAGAGTTGCGGGTAGATGGGGGTGGTGGGTTAGTGCAATGGCGACTGAAGTGGTTGCAGCAGCAGCTTGAAGAGGCGCTTGGATCAGGGGAGCCCAGATCACGGGAGTAGGAGACGGAGGAGCAGGAGGCGAGGGACTTTGCATCAGCTCGGCACAGTGAGCCATGTCCCGGTCGTGCTGCACAATCTGCTGGATTATCTCACTTTCCTGGTAGTTCAAAGCTCCTGAACTCAAGTCGTGCTGGACCTTGTGCTGCAGAACCGAGTTCTTCTTCCCTGAAGGGGTGAAAGACAAAGTTTTTGATTTGAAGTCAGCAGAAAAACACATTTAATGGCAACATTGACAAAGAGTACCGTGGTATTTTCATTTTTTGGTTATAATAGCACAGTATTACCATGGTTATGTTTAGGGCTGCAACAACTAATCGATAAAATCGATTATAATCGATTATGAAAATCGTTGTCAACGAATGTCATTATCGATTAGTTGGTCTGATTACGTCACGGGGATTGTTTACATGCTACATGCGCTTCTTACATGCGCTTCTTACGTGCGCTTCATGAGGCACACACGCAGTCTCTCTCCCTCGCCGGTCTGTGCGCAACACGGACGGTTTGGAGCACATTATCTTCTGTCTCGCATGCGCATTCTTGATTCCGTGAGTTTGAACTAATTTGCGGGCATCAGGAAACCGCTATCAATATGCAGCATACACGAAAATCATTCACCTTTCGGCAAATTCGCCGTTTTGAAACCAAAATAGGTGACCTGCGTTAATCGTGTATACTTTATGAAGCCATACTGTAGTATAATGTGAGATAGAAATGTATATTTAAGTCATTAAATTCAAGTTAACGTAAGCTTTTCCCTCCACTGCGGCTGTCAGTCATTCTCTATGCGGTGTTCAAACAGCGCGTCGCGTTACAACAGTTAACATGATGAAACTCTTTCCAAGATGATTCAATGTTATTATTATAATTGATCCGTAGATAAAGGTCTATGGTTTCGTAATATAATGACTATCTTGCTAGACTTTTATTGCTGTAACTTAATCACTTTCTACTGAGTGTCTGTTAGATCACAACACTAGAGTAGACTCGGCGCACTATAATTGTTCTTCACGTGCACAGTAGCCTAACTGAAATTTAAAACTGTTAAAAGAAAAGGCTGAATAAACTATTGCAAAGATACTGTATAATACACAGTCAATATTGCTTCCTTACTAAACAGCTGTGCATCTGATTTTTACGATGTTTTTCATGAATGTATAACAACAATACAAAGAGCAATGTGTAACGTTTTACCAGAGATAGTGCTACACTTATTGTCTCTTATTTTTTCCCCACTAAGGAATGTTTTTTTCACTAAATGTTCAGATTTTATAAAATTATTGTGCACTTGTGATTTTTCTAGGCTAAGTTTTTCTGAGTTATCCACTAATCTAGTTTACAATAGCATTTTTGTCATAGGTTATAGTCATATATATTTTTTTTATTTGTTGTTTTTCTATATAATGAAGTTGTCTGTATTAAGAAGATTGTTTAACACACAAAAGAGTGTGGTTTTTAGGGTTTTAGGGTTTTATTTAGTTATAATAAACAAAAAAATGAAATAATTTTTTTATCCGATTAATCGATTAATCGAATAAATAATCATCCGATTAATCGATTATCAAAATAATCGTTAGTTGCAGCCCTAGTTATGTTACATATATATATATATATATATATATAATTATGAATGTTAATTAAAAAAACTGTAGCCGCAATTGCACTCTTCATTCAAATGGATCATGTCTTTTTTATTGACACCCACCAAAAATGATATTATACATCCTCAGGTTACACCTTGAATATGAAATCAAAAACATGAAATTGTTCGATCTGTCCACCGTTTCAACAGCCCTTTGATTGGTCTCACACATCAGCGCTGCTGTCCGGCTCGCCTCAGGACGACTCCGAGAGCTATCAGGACGCGGGCCGAACGGAAATACCTCAGTATGCAGGAGTCAGATCGCTGCGGTGTTCGACCGCTCCTCACGACAGGCCCAGATAACAGCGAGTACAGAGAGAGCGAGACGTGACCTCTGCCTTAATGATATAAACGGGAGAGCAAGGGCACTTTGCTATGTTTGGTAATGATGACACACTATCACTCACTCTCACACGGGCCGGCAGGAGCCGAGCTCGACACAAGACACTTTTGATCTTCTGGCTAAACAATAATAGAGGAAGAAAACATAAATGTGCACTTGATTTAGTTCACTGCTAAACTTAACTTCTGAATTTAGATCGGTTGTTAGAATCTCAATAAATTCTGTCTTGGAAATGATAAAAACGAAAAAAAAAAACCGAAAAAACAAAAAACAAATATTTATTTAAATTATGTTAATAATAATGTTAATTTTATTTTTTATACATTTTAATAATTTTGTGATAATTTAATTATATATTCTTTTTTTTCTCACTCTTATTTTTATTTTTTAGTCAACACAAAGCATGGTTATCTCAGTTTCGAGTATTAATTATATATTCTTAATACATTATAATTAATTAAATTATTGATTAATATATAATTCACACACACACACACACACTTAATAAATTATAATTATAATTAATAAAATCACTGATTAATATATAATAGATACACTAACACATGCTCACACACACACACACACACACACACATGGACTGACATACACTCACTCACCTAATAAATTATAATTAATTAAATCATTGATTAATGCCATAATGCAGACTGTCTGAAACAACTCGTGATAATAATTCAATATTCTTATTTTCTTCATATTAATCTGCTCTGAAAGGACGCCGGGGTGCTAAACTTCTAATTGGATTGGAGTTCAGGCCGTTTTCTGATAGGAAGAGGAGCGCTCGAACAGTTCTTCACCGCAGGGACACACTCAACCTGTGTGAACCGCGACTCGACACAACACAGATGCAGATCTCTTTAATCTGTAGTTAATTAGTGATGTCCATGAGCGACTGTGAACAGAGTCCTGCTACAAAAACATTTACAATACATAAGAAGCACATCATACACTTAGTATTTTTGTCTAAAACAGGCAAAATGATCTGCCAATGGGGTAAGAAAAATAAAAATCTTGTTTTCCATTTGAATTTTTTTGCACAATAATTTTTTTTCTTATCCCAAAGGCAGAAAATTTAGATTTTTTATTCATTTTTTTATTATTATCAGAAAACAAGATATAATTTCTTACGTCATTTTACTTGTGTAGCAAATGTTTCTTGATTTATGAGTTTTTAGATATTTAGACTGGAAACGAGACAGAAACACTGAGTAAGAAAAGCGTTTTCTCACTGTGTGAATAACTCTGCTAAGAGAGCAGTGTGTGTATGAGTGTGTGTTGTTTTTCTCGCTGTCGGTGCTGGATGTGGATGTTCACAGTGACAGATAAGAGCTACTAGGGAAAATACAGTGTGTGTGTGTGTGTGTGGCGTAAACAGCAGCGAGACTCACTGACTCAATAAGGCAGAAACCAGAGACGCTGACAGAGAAATTACACTCCGTTCTGAGACATTAAACACAAGAGGGAGTGAGAGCTCAGTTTAGCTTCAGTTACACACACAACTGTGTGTGTATTTATGTGTGGTGTGTCTGTTTATGTGTGTGTGTGAGCCAGTATGTGTGTGAGTGTGCGAGTGTGTGAGTAACCATTTTCTGTGTCTTACCAATGCGGTCCAGGCGGTCCAGGGCGACAGTCTCGAACGCTCTCCTCATCATGGGATACTCCTCCAGGACCTCGTTGAAGTTATCCACCGACAGCGAGTAGAGGCGACAGTACGTGTCGGACCGGACGCTAGCCGTGCGTCTGCCGCGGGTCAGGAGACAGATCTCTGCACAAGAGAGGAGAGAAACACACCCATCAACACATGCTATGATGAATCACACAGGGAATAAAACCAGAGAACAAAACCAGTGAACAAAAACCAGCAAACAAAAACCAGTGAACAAAACCAGTGAACAGTGAACAAAACCAGTGAACAAAACCAGAGAACAAAACCAGCGAAAAAAACCAGAGAACAAAACCAGTGAACAAAAACCAGTGAACAAAACCAGTGAACAGTGAACAAAACCAGTGAACAAAACCAGAGAACAAAACCAGCGAAAAAAAACAGAGAACAAAACCAGTGAACAAAAACCAGTGAACAAAACCAGTGAACAAAAAACAGTGAACAAAACCAGCGAACAAAACCAGTGAACAAAACCAGTGAACAAAACCAGAGAACAAAACCAGAGAACAAAACCAGAGAACAAAAACCAGCGAACAAAAACCAGTGAACAAAACCAGTGAACAAAAACCAGTGAACAAAACCAGTGAACAAAACCAGAGAACAAAACCAGTGAACAAAACCAGAGAACAAAAACCAGCGAACAAAAACCAGTGAACAAAACCAGAGAACAAAAACCAGTGAACAAAACCAGAGAACAAAACCAGTGAACAAAACCAGTAAACAAAACCAGCGAAAAAAACCAGTGAACAAAACCAGTGAACAAAACCAGCGAACAAAACCAGCGAACAAAACCAGTGAACAAAACCAGAGAACAAAACCAGAGAACAAAACCAGTTAGCAAAACCAGTGAACAAAAACCATGAACAAAACCAGTGAACAAATCCAGTGAACAAAACCAGTGAACAAAACCAGTGAACAAAACCAGCGAACAAAACCAGCGAACAAAACCAGAGAACAAATCCAGTGAACAAAACCAGAGAACAAAACCAGTGAACAAAACCAGAGTACAAAACCAGAGAACAAAACCAGTAAACAAAAACCGTGAACAAAAACCAGTGAACAAAACCAGAGAACAAAACCAGCGAACAAAACCAGTGAACAAAAAACAGTGAACAAAAACCAGTGAACAAAACCAGAGAACAAAACCAGCGAACAAAACCAGAGAACAAAACCAGTGAACAAAACCAGAGAACAAAACCAGTAAACAAAAACCGTGAACAAAAACCAGTGAACAAAACCAGAGAACAAAACCAGCGAACAAAACCAGTGAACAAAACCAGAGAACAAATCCAGTGAACAAAACCAGTGAACAAAACCAGTGAACAAAACCAGAGTACAAAACCAGAGAACAAAACCAGTAAACAAAAACCGTGAACAAAAACCAGTGAACAAAACCAGAGTACAAAACCAGAGAACAAAACCAGTAAACAAAAACCGTGAACAAAAACCAGTGAACAAAACCAGAGAACAAAACCAGCGAACAAAACCAGTGAACAAAAAACAGTGAACAAAAACCAGTGAACAAAACCAGAGAACAAAACCAGCGAACAAAACCAGAGAACAAAACCAGTGAACAAAACCAGAGAACAAAACCAGTAAACAAAAACCGTGAACAAAAACCAGTGAACAAAACCAGAGAAAAAAACCAGCGAACAAAACCAGTGAACAAAAACCAGTGAACAAAACCAGAGAACAAAACCAGCGAACAAAACCAGCGAACAAAAACCAGTGAACAAAACCAGAGAACAAAACCAGTGAACAAAACCAGTGAACAAAACCAGAGAACAAAACCAGTGAACAAAACCAGAGAACAAAACCAGTGAACAAAACCAGAGAACAAAACCAGTGAACAAAACCAGTGAACAAATCCAGTGAACAAAACCAGTGAACAAAACCAGTGAACAAAACCAGCGAACAAAACCAGCGAACAAAACCAGAGAACAAATCCAGTGAACAAAACCAGAGAACAAAACCAGTGAACAAAACCAGAGTACAAAACCAGAGAACAAAACCAGTAAACAAAAACCGTGAACAAAAACCAGTGAACAAAACCAGAGAACAAAACCAGTGAACAAAACCAGTGAACAAAACCAGTGAACAAAACCAGTGAACAAAACCAGAGAACAAAACCAGTGAACAAAACCAGTGAACAAAACCAGAGAACAAAACCAGTGAACAAAACCAGAGAACAAAACCAGAGAACAAAACCAGCGAACAAAAACCAGTGAACAAAACCAGTGAACAAAACCAGAGAACAAAACCAGTGAACAAAACCAGCGAACAAAACCAGTGAACAAAACCAGAGAACAAAACCAGTAAACAACAACCGTGAACAAAAACCAGTGAACAAAACCAGAGAACAAAACCAGCGAACAAAACCAGTAAACAAAAACCAGTGAACAAAACCAGAGAACAAAACCAGCGAACAAAACCAGTGAACAAAAACCAGTGAACAAAACCAGTGAACAAAACCAGAGAACAAAACCAGTAAACAAAAACCGTGAACAAAAACCAGTGAACAAAACCAGAGAACAAAACCAGTGAACAAAACCAGTAAACAAAACCAGCGAAAAAAACCAGTGAACAAAACCAGTGAACAAAACCAGTGAACAAAACCAGCGAACAAAACCAGTGAACAAAACCAGAGAACAAAACCAGAGAACAAAACCAGTTAGCAAAACCAGTGAACAAAAACCATGAACAAAACCAGTGAACAAATCCAGTGAACAAAACCAGTGAACAAAACCAGTGAACAAAACCAGCGAACAAAACCAGCGAACAAAACCAGAGAACAAATCCAGTGAACAAAACCAGAGAACAAAACCAGTGAACAAAACCAGAGTACAAAACCAGAGAACAAAACCAGTAAACAAAAACCGTGAACAAAAACCAGTGAACAAAACCAGAGAACAAAACCAGCGAACAAAACCAGTGAACAAAAAACAGTGAACAAAAACCAGTGAACAAAACCAGAGAACAAAACCAGCGAACAAAACCAGAGAACAAAACCAGTGAACAAAACCAGAGAACAAAACCAGTAAACAAAAACCGTGAACAAAAACCAGTGAACAAAACCAGAGAACAAAACCAGCGAACAAAACCAGTGAACAAAAACCAGTGAACAAAACCAGAGAACAAAACCAGCGAACAAAACCAGTGAACAAAAACCAGCGAACAAAACCAGAGAACAAATCCAGTGAACAAAACCAGAGAACAAAACCAGTGAACAAAACCAGAGTACAAAACCAGAGAACAAAACCAGTAAACAAAAACCGTGAACAAAAACCAGTGAACAAAACCAGAGAACAAAACCAGCGAACAAAACCAGTGAACAAAAAACAGTGAACAAAACCAGTGAACAAAACCAGAGAACAAAACCAGCGAACAAAACCAGTGAACAAAAAACAGTGAACAAAACCAGTGAACAAAACCAGTGAACAAAACCAGAGAACAAAACCAGAGAACAAAACCAGTTAGCAAAACCAGTGAACAAAAAATAGTGAACAAAACCAGTGAAAAAAAAACAGAGAACAAAACCAGTTAGCAAAACCAGTGAACAAAAAATAGTGAACAAAACCAGTGAAAAAAAACCAGAGAACAAGACCAGTCAACGAAACCAGTGAGGAAAACCAGTGAACTGTTGTGTAATCCACAGGCGAGGCACTAACTGCCACACGTCACGCGGATCAGGAGAATCACTCGCTTTTATCGGGGTTCAGAACTGGAAACACTGACGACCAGGCCTCTCTCACACACACTCATCCACTACCCACAATCCCCTCTGCCTCTTAAGTGCCAAACATCAATAACAGGGACGGGGGAACAAATCAATTTACTGACGCCTTGCGATTCTTTTCATGCACGATTCTGGAACGACTCACAGAAAGTCAATAGTGAGAGTTTTAGGTTTATTAGTAATAATTCTGTTTATTAACAAAGCACATGCAGGAAACGCACTAGTCTGCAATGGAAAATACGGTTGTGATTCCCTAAATCCGAATCTAATCGTGCGGGACATAAAGATTCTCAACTCTGATCAATGCATGAGTCAGGTTTCTTCCTGTGTGACGATATTGACCGTTTGTTATGAAAGAGCTGAGCATTATTAATATGCATGTGTGTGTTGAGATGTGTGCCGGACACACAGGAGTGACACTGGGTTTGTCCCAGGATGACTCTGACCTCCTCCTCCATTAGTGTGATCGCTCCACAGCCGTGTGGGAGTGCGTGTGTGTGTTTGGACTGTGGTTCTGGCTGTGTGTGTGTGTGGTACGACTGTGTTTTATTCATTAAACACTAAGTGGATCTATTCTAATCATCACTCGGGTTTATCTAAACTCCAAACACCGGAAAAATTCACATCTAAATATCATAACCGAGTAATCACTACTCGTGTCTCACTATGCTTACATTTTAGGACAGAGTGCTTTAAAAAAATACAAAAAAATATTATTTTTTACTTATAATATTTTTTTTTTATTATTATTTAAATATATATTTTTTTTCCGGGAAACTCAACAATTTTTTAAAAATATATTAAACACTATTTTTGAATAATTAATTAATTATTATTATACAAATTTGTTTATTTTATTAAATAGTAATTCAAAATTATTATTTAATAATAATGTCCTCTTTGTTTTTAATTTGATGGACACTGATGAATCAGATGAATTAGAAGAATGATAAGTATAAAATCACATTATTAAACAGGTAGTTCTGTATCTAAACTATCCGGTGGGATGAGCCACGCTCAAAGCAGCTTTAAAATATGATTGCATTTTATATATATATATATATATATATGAAGAGTTCAGATGCAAAAGCCTCTAAGTGCCATTTGAAATTTTCTTCTAGAATGATCATTTTTATCAAGCTTGTATATTTAAGTTCAGTGATTTCACTTAAATGGCAATGAAGATTACCTATTAATTGTTATTTAAGTGAAATTACTGAACTTAAATATACAAGTTTGATAAAAATCATCATTAAAGAAGAAAATTTCAAATGGCATTTAGAGGCTTTTGCATCTGAACTCTTCATATATATATATATATATATATATATATATATATATATATATATATATGTTATGTCATATTGCCCAGAACATAAAACACACACACACACACACACACTTCTGAAGTGTGCTGCATTATACTTTGAACTCTAACACTAATTCTAATGTCCTGTCATTTCTGTATAATTCCACCAGTTTTAATGGAAAGGAACATCAGGACTTATAAAAAAGAACAAATAAGCCTGTAGAAATAATCCAAACGAATCAGTGAACCTGTGAAACACTCTCATCGTGTCAGTGTGTAATGAGAGTCACAGCTCCAACGGTGAGAGGATTATTCACACACACACACACACACACACACACACACACACACACACACACACACACAGTCATGTGATTCTCAGATCAGCTGACTCAAGATGACAACCCTGATAAGACACCATGTTCGATTTTCCTCAGAAACTGAGACGCGGATCTGAGGGGATTTTCCCAAAGACAATCATGTTTCCAGATCACAATAAAGCCGAACGCTCCCGATCGTGACATTTAACTAAGAAACACACTCGACACACACTCCTGCTGCACTTTCAGATCTTGGAAAAGCTTTTATCCAAAGAAGCTCATGGCACAGTCCACCTGCACTGTGT
Source organism: Pimephales promelas (assembly GCF_988280905.1). NCBI lineage: Eukaryota > Metazoa > Chordata > Actinopteri > Cypriniformes > Leuciscidae > Pimephales > Pimephales promelas. The sequence goes on along the minus strand of NC_142778.1, from coordinate 36,951,570 downwards.
GTGTCTGTGTGCATTTGTGTGATTGTGTGCGTGTGTGTGTGTATGATGCAGGACTGGGAACTATCTTACAACTACTCAGAACATAAAAGGCAACACATTTTCTTCAAAATAAATAAATAAATAAATAAACAAGAGTGCGGGCCAATGATCATATCCAAAATAAAAGTTTGTGTTTACATAATAAATGTGTGTGTATTGTGTACAATTATTTTGTACGTATAAATACACACACATGCATGCACATATTTAAGAAAAATGTGTTATTGTGTAGGTGTGTTAATATAAATTGTGTATAAATAAATATATACAGTATTTATCTGCCAACATTACAAGAGCTGTATTATATATTTAACATATAGTCTTTTTGTAAATGTGTTTTTGTGTATTTTATTATTGTAATAGGCATAGTGTACCCTATGTTATCTTATAGTGTTATTTAGATATTTTTTAGTCAATTTGCTATAGACCTATAAATGTATTTTCTTGTTTGTATTGTAATGCTTTTTTACATCTTGGCCAGGGGACTACAGATGAAAAATAGCCTTTTGGCTAATTCTGGCTTTTTTAACCATGTGTGTTCATGCGTTTTGTGAAATTGCACTGTCCCCTTTTAAATAAACCAATAAATCAAATCAAATCAAATTTATAAGCAAATATTTCCTGCCTATGCGTGTATTTATATATACAAAATAATTATACACAGTATGTTAAACACAAACTTTTAACTATATACTTTAATAGCAGGCTTTTTCTGCTCCCGTCAAGGTTTTCTTTCATCCTTGTTACATCACGCTCAACCATGTGACCTCATTACATACATAATTCCCATCAGGCCCTGCATTTAAATCATTGATGCCCAACACAATGACAGGAATCATGAGGGCATCCACGTGTTTTAAACTCACGCTTATCTCACGGCTTTTACTGCCTCATTTATGCGATGAACTTTAATAAAGTCTAAAGTAATGAAAGGGGAGTTGTGCTCATCTCTTCTTCCCTATTGTGCCGTATATGAGCATGAAACACTTCTGGAACAGGATCACATGTGGGCGGGGCTTGATTGTGTCCGTGTGGAATTGATTGGATGGTTGTGGTTTGCTATTGGCTGATCTCATGTGATTGACAGGTTAAAGCCCCACCCACATCATCAGAGAAGAGATGCTGCAAGAGGAAATGATTCTGATTCAAGATTATTAACACAATAAAGATAAATCATTTATAAATAAGAATGTTCAGTTTTGATTTAATAAAGACTATAAGTCCCTTGTTTTGGACAAAGCCAGCATCTAATGATTGACAAGTAATAAATATAAACAAATTAATTTCACGAGTGAATGAAAACAAATTCTCCACAGCTTGCCGTTCATTTCCCAGCATGCACTGGTGTCAGGAATGACGTGAGATGGTCAGAAGCGTGCAGATTAACATTAGCATTGATATAGATTGAATGCCATCTCGTGTCGAGGTCAGAGGTCGTGAGCGCCGGACACTAGCTGCAAATAGTGATGAGTAGATAAACGCCCAAACTACACAATGACATGAAGCAAACGACACTGTGTGAAGATTTTTGCCACCGCCCCTTTTGCAGATTATTGCTGAAGTAAAAAAATAATAAGTAAATCCAAAAAAAGTTATATTGGTATAAGTTTATGAAAATTATTTATAAAAAATATTTTATATAAAATATATATATATTTTATAAATCAGGTTGAACTCAAAACTGCAATAAAATCAAAGCCATAAATCTAAATAGGTTGTGTTCCAAATTTGAGGATGATATCTCAAAAAATGAGCTTTGGGTAACAGTTTGTTTGGGCGTAGTAACATGTTTTCCCCATTGGGTGGCAGCAAAACCCCACTGGAGCTCACAGTGATTGGATTTGTTATTTGCAGTTTTTCTCTACACACATATTTTTTTTATAACACACATACTAACCACACTCCGACATCCATACCAACACACCCACACAAATATCGTTGCATAATTTATCCAGTCGGCTCTATAATATGCCGAAGCAGAAAACAGGAATAAAGCCATATTTGTTTTATAGGCCAAACTTAAAAAAAAAAAATGGCACCATCTGATAAAAAATAGTAAAAAATAAAATTTTGAAGCCTTGCCATCAGAATGAAAGCTCTTAACAAAGATTGCATAATTTTATAGTTTTGAACAGGGGATTAAAAATGGCAGTTTTAATGGGTTTCAATGGGGACATTTTTGTCCAAAAGGTGCTGAGAGGGAGTAGTTTTTGTACCTAATGCAAAAAAATGACGGTGAAATAGTAAAATTCCAATAAAAATACACACCTGTGCAAAGTTTTTTGCCGTTAGCTTCAACACAGGCAAAGTGATCAAAAAAACAAAACTGAAAAGGACAAAAATGTCCATACGGATGCACAAGGGTTAAAGATTGTTTCCATCCAGGGCCGGCCTGAGGCACAAGCGAACAGAGCGGCTGCTTGGGGAGGGTTGAAAAATCAAGTCGAAAATTTGAAAAATATTTTTTAGATGAATTAAACAAGTGACATATGAATGAATGAATAATTAAAGACAAGAAAATTCTGATTCCATGATCAATATACCTCTCTTCATCAGTTTACCAAATAGGTGATTTTGAAATGTTGAATATGGTTTTACCATTGGAGCATTTCTATGTGATATCACTGCAATGTTATTCCGAGGTGTTTTACACATCATACATTTGTTCCCCCTCAAAGAAAAAAAACAATTACTTAAACAAGCATGTTGAGGTAGCATTTTACTCAAAGAAAAATCAAGCAACACAATCAAGGGTAAGAGAACTATATTACAGTACGCCACAGTACGACTGTCGTTTACTTTTCGGGTCCTTGAAAAGTACAGTATGGTCATTGCGCCGGCCCTGTACCTTTCGAAGAAGATCATCCCTGAATTTTTGTGAAGTCAGTTCATAAATTTTCCAGGCCACCCACTCTTTATTTAGCTTGGGAAAAACAATGTTGTATCGAGGAATACCTATAAAATAGAAACGTATAAAGTCACATGCCATTATTTTATGGAATAATTAAATTACCCAGTCCATTTTTCTCTGTGTTTGTGTGTGTGTATGTGTATATATATATATATATATATATATATATATATATATATCACACACATGCATATATATTTAGAAAAAAAAAATTATTTCGCTTATATATATATAGCTTATAGTCATACAAAAAACAAAAGACTACGCATACTTAAAGTAGTTCACTTTAAAAAAAACTTTTGCTGATAATTTACTCGCCCCCATGTCATCCAAGATGTCCATGTCTTCCTTTCTTCAGTCGAAACGAAATTAAGGTTTTTGATGGAAACATTACAGGATTTTCTCCATATAATGGACTTCAATGGGGACCAAACGGTTCAAGGTCACAGACGACACCAGACGATGAATAAGGGTCTTATCAAGGACCCATCGAGTCATGACTCGAAAAAAGATTTGTTCATTTTGATGAACAGGAGAGTCACAAACACTCATCACAGAAAATAGCAAGCAAGCATTTGTGCTTATAAAACTTAAACTTTTTTACTTATTTTTGAACTGGTCGATGGTTTCGCTTGATAAGACCCTTATTCATCGTCTGGAATCGTTTAAAGCCCTTTGAAGCTGCACTGAAACTCTCATTTGGACCTTGAACCGTTTGGACCCCATTGAAGTCCATTATATGGAGAAAATCCTGGAATGTTTTCATCAAAAACCTCAATTTCGTTTCGACTGAAGAAAGAAAGACACGGACATCTTGATTGACACGGGGGTGAGTAAATTAGCAGCAAAAGTGTTTTTTAAAGTGAACTACTCCTTTAAAGCGACTCAAATAGTTATAGTTATGATTTACACTTACCTGTCATTTCTCCCATCCCATGACAAAGGCAGTATGTTCTGTATCCGCCTTCCAAAATATTCTCCTGTTGTTCTTTGTACACAACATCTACAACAGAGATTAGATAAGAGGACTGGATAGTCGGTGTACAAGTTTGTTTTCTTTGGTATTTGTAGGTTGTAGGCAATGTATCCCAGTCATCAATGTCCACATGTGTCGTCGCTGCCACAAGAAGGTTATTAGCTGGTATTCCTCAAATATCATCACATGAGTCCCATTTTCCTTGATGACCATTAGAACATTCCCATATAACACGTATGAAGCGACCACAAGTTATTTTTTGGGTCTCGATTACTAATGATCCACAATAATGGCATCTATTAAACAGCTCCATCAATCTGGACTCATTCACAATCCAATTTTGATCTTTGCATTTATTTTCTTCATCATCTTCTGCAGTCGAAGTAGATGTCGAGGTGGAACTTGGAGGAACAAGACTTCCTTCAGATCGGTTGTCAATTTCAGCTGTTTTTACACTCTAAATGGAAAAAAATATATAACTTACATTTGTGTTTGACCAATTACAAAGAAAAAAACAAAATATTAACATTTTCTTTAACCCTTGTGCATCCGTATGGACATTTTTGTCCTTTTCAGTTTTGTTTTTTTGATCACTTTGCCTGTGTTAAAGCTAACGGCAAAAAAAAATTGGCACAGGTGTGTATTTTTATTGGAATTTTACTATTTCACCGTCATTTTTTTGCATTAGGTACAAAAAATACTCCCTCTCAGCACCTTTTGGACAAAAATGTCCCCATTGAAACCCATTAAAACTGCCATTTTTAATCCCCGGTTCAGTTAACTATAAAATTATGCAATCTTTGTTAAGAGCTTTCATTCTGATGGCAAGGCTTCAAAATTGTATTTTTTACTATTTTTTATCAGATGGTGCCATTTTTTTTTTTTTTTAAGTTTGGCCTATAAAACAAATATGGCTTTATTCCTGTTTTCTGCTTCGGCATATTATAGAGCCGACTGGATAAATTATGCAACGATATTTGTGTGGGTGTGTTGGTATGGATGTCAGAGTGTGGTTAGTATGTGTGTTATACAAAAATATGTGTGTAGAGAAAAACTGCAAATAACAAATCCAATCACTGTGAGCTCCAGTGGGGTTTTGCTGCCACCCAATGGGGAAAATATGTTACTACGCCCAAACAAACTGTTACCCAAAGCTCATTTTTTGAGATATCATCCTCAAATTTGGAACACAACCTATTTAGATTTATGGCTTTGATTTTATTGCAGTTTTGAGTTCAACCTGATTTATAAAATATACATTTTATGTAAAATATTTTTTTTATAAATAATTTTCATAAACTTATACCTATATAACTTTTTTTGGGATTTACTTATTATTATTTTTTTTTTACTTCAGCAATAATCTGCAAAGGGTCTTCTTTAAAATGATACCATACTTAAGTCTGTGCTCCGAAGCGTCACATTTTTATGACATGGACATTTTTGTCCTCTTTTTACCTGTGTAACTTTTTTTAATTAATGCACAAGGGTTAAAAAGTTAACTCACCCATTGACAGGACTTTGTTGCAGGAAAGGCGTAGTACGTCCCTGATGTCGATGGCATTGAACACTTTACAGCTCTAGCTGGACTTGATAAAACCAAAATAAGACGTGACGGAAATGAGCTCACAGGTTCTTGCTTAAATCTACGGATTCTTTGTTGTTTAAGTGGGGTTGAGTCGGGATTGGGAACAGCATTTAAATATGAATCCGGCAATATTTCCTCTTTTACAGTGTTTTCACTTAGATCAGTTGCTTGTGGGAGAAAACTGGTAGGGACTGGATCTGGTAAACCAGGGTCCGGACTGAGCAGTGATGGATCCTTTGTCTCCTAAAAACAATTCAAGTCACTGTTGTAACTCGGATGTAATAAAATGTACCATGTGCAATGCAGTTTAAATATATATAGCCACAGATGACGACATTGAAGGACTTTAAAAAACACATTTGCTGATAATTTACTCACCCCCATGTCACCCATTCATTTTTCATTCTTTCTTCAGTCGAAAAGAAATTAAGGTTTTTGATGAAAACATACCAGGATTTTCTCCATATAATGGACTTCAATGGGAACCAAACGGCTCAAGGTCCAAAAGACAGTTTCAGTGCAAACTGTTCAAAGGGCTTTAAACGATTCCAGACGATGAATAAGGGTCTTATCAAGCGAACTCTCCTCTCATCAAAACGAACGGATCTTTTCCAGAGTCAACTTGTTCATTTCATTCGTTGAATGAACCAAATGACACGAAAAAAGATTCGTTCATTTAGAGTCATGAACACGCATCACAGAACAGAGCAAGGCGAGGATTCAAGCTTATAAAACTTAAACTTTGTTATTTATTTATTAAATGAGCGATCGTTGACCCTTATTCATCGTTTGGAATCGTTTAAAGCCCTTTGAACAGTTTGCACTGAAACTGTCTTTTGGACCTTGAACCGTTTGGTCCCCATTGAAGTCCATTATATGGAGAAAAATCCTGGAATGTTTTCATCCAAAATCTTAATTTCTTTTCGACTGAAGAAAGAATGACATGGACATCTTGGATCTCATGGGGGTGAGTAAATTATCAGCAAAAGGTTTTTTTTAAAAAGTGAACTCATCCATTAAGATAACTAATATAAACTTTAAGTTAAGTTATGGTTACTTTAACAAACACAACGTGCCGCTTACACTTACCTCGTACATTACTGGCACAGCTGTTGAGTTCAGTAATCGTCGACTGTTTCCTAAAACTGGCCTGAAGTCGTCAGGTGTAAAATGTTCACTGCACAACCTCAAGTGTTTGACGACTTTCAGTGGTAAATGAACATCCCGCTGAATCGCCAGCAGCCATAGCTTCACTCGCTCAACATCATTTAGTGGGAAAGTGAAAAAGGTAAGCCGTTCATTTCCAAACATTGAGGAGGCACTTGCACGTTTTTTGATTGGTTTCTCACGATTCGTACATCCTGGAAATGAACACCTTTTAACCATTTTATAATCTATATCGAGATAAGTGTCGAATTCAAAAGCTTCTGCAGCGCGCGTCTGCCTCTGCATGTAAACAGAAAGTTTGTCGCTTCCGGTTACATCAGCACGTCAACTGACGTCATAGCGCAATATGGGGAACGGAATATCCGCCATTTTTGTGAGGCCACAAACACAAGCCGGCAGCTATGTTGGTTGTATTAATTGTTTATCTGAGCATGCTTAAAATAGTTTACAGAGACAAACTCCTAATGTACGCCAAGAAATGCTAACGTTATGTTGAAAAAAATCTACTTTATTGGAAATGTCGATCCTTATGAAGTCCAAAGCCCTGTGGATCCGCGACAATGACGCCTTTCCTCCCGTCACATTTCCTGATATATGAACTTATTTTACAGAAATTTCGTAATTGTGTAGCCCACATTCAGTTCATTAATAGTTGGGTACATGACCTGGAGATTTGTAAGCCTGTCAACGGTGAAAACACTGTCGTCCGAACTTAATATAATCAATAATACCCATAAGTAGGTTATATTTTCCACAAGCTCTTAAGAATTAGGTGATACAGTTGAGACACCCATTTTTAATGATGTAAAGGTAACTAATCGTTCATTGAAAATATAATAAATAAGGACAAATAAAAAAAAACAATTGGGCAACATTGTTTATTTATTCCATTTCAATTCATTAATTTTTATTTGGTTTAAATTTATAAAACAGAAACAATATATTTTATATTTGCATTAATAATACACAGTGTAATTATAACAAATATCTAATTTTAATTTCATTTGCGGCTTATGCTGGCTAATTACAATGTTTAACCTGTTATCATAACACTGAAAATCTAAAACAGTGTGTTTCCTTATAGGACTCTATCGGGGGTCCAGATACACACATGTCTCAACTTACCTCGCTGGCCACCTCACACATTTCTCTAGATTTTGCATTGAGCTTGCATGACACAATCTCATGCAATATGCCAGTATTTAGGGCACAGAATTACGTTTGTGATGATACCAGTTACGTTTAACAGTCACATAAGGATAATAGTGTGATCGGATCGGAGATGCGTCCATTGTTCAAATTTCCCACAATCAAAGAGGACACTAATATGCATGTGCTTGTGATTGCTTAAGGTGTCTCAACTGTACTCAGTCTACCCTACCTATGTAGGTGCTCTGTTATTTAAAGTGGAGGCTACTTAAGTTTGTTCTCAACATGATTCTACTGTGTGTGTGTGTGTGTGTGTGTGTGTGTGTGTATATATATACACACACACACACACACATTCTTAACATAATTGCACTCTATATAATTCAGGTTTGCTTCACTTGCTTCATTCTGACTTTATATCTCGCAATTCTGACTTTATATCTCGCAATTCTGACTTTATATCACGCAATTGCGACTTTATATCACACAATTCTGACTTTATATCTCGCAATTCTGAGAAATAAAGTAAGAATTGCGAGATATAAACTCGCAATTGTGAGGAAAAAAAAGTCAGAATTGTGAGATAAAAAGTATTTTATTATTATTTTTTTATTCAGTGGCGGAAACAAGCTTCTGAATCATGAAAACTGAACGATAGACAGTTTTTTTTTGCAACAGTAAAAAAAAATTGAAACAATAAAGGGGCCAAACATGATCTGTGTTAATGTCCCAGAAATAGGGCACTTACCAGAGACGATCCCACGATTCTGTGACTGTCCCGAAAGCTTAGGGTCAAAAAGCTTTTGTTTTGGCTAATCCATCATTATGAATATTAAAGCTGTAGAAATGGCTGAGCTCCACTGTGTGTGTGTGTGAGACTACTTAACTATATTTTGGGGACAAATTTGTACCTACAAGTGACCAAAACCAGTCCAAAAGCCTCCCTTTAGGGACGTCCTCGTTCTGGTATAAAAATAAAGTAATTAATTTTTTTTTAAATGTAAAAACACACTAAGTTGTGTGTGATGAGTGGGTTTAGGGGTCGGGTTAGTGTGTGTTCGTTGTGGAGGTTGCATGTACCTTTGACTCTAGTACTTGTATTTTAATATGTGTATATATTTATAGCTATTGAAGAACACTCTTGCAGGGCGGAGTACCCATAATATTATTTAAGTACCTTTGTATACTTTTTATTGATGACTGTATGTTTTTGTTTTTAGTTTGTGTGTGTTATAATTGTTGGAGCTTGTATTGCAAGACAAATTTCCGTGTACACGGACAATAAAGTCTTATCTTATCTTATCTTATGGAAGAAGCCTTTATGAATAAAGATCAAACACTCCTAAACATCATCTCAGATTTAGGTTACCAGAGCCGACTTCTTGTGCTCATAATTTGCAGCTTAGGACACACACACACACACACACAGGCTGGTTGTAAGTTGGTTTCAACAACTAAGGATGCCCAAAAAAGAGGGCTAAAGAGCTAGCAAAGCACTGCGCTCAGTCTGCTACTATAGGCAGCCGTCACATCTGTCACCGTAACCATGACAACTGAGTGACGCTCAATATTATGAACATCTGCTGTACGCCACTGGTCCATGATTATCTGCATCTACAGTATTAGTGTCCCTGTAAATCATTTCTTTTAAGTGGATTTAAATAAATAGATGTGTGTGTGTGTGGTCATTTGTACCTCCGAAGTACGATCCGTCGGAGAGTTTGGTCTCGTTGCTTCCTTTAGTGAGAACGCTCACGACTCCGTGCTGGATGAAGTACATCTTCTTCCCGATCGTTCCCTCTCGGATGATGTAATCTCCGGGCTGGAACACCTCGAAGCGAAGTTTGGTGAGCATCGACGTCACAAAATTCGGATCGGCGTTGGCGAACAGCGGCATCGACGCCACCAGCTTCCGACAGTTGAAGTTTATGATCTCCTGAACACATGACAGGCAGATATTGAACACTACAGCTCATACTGCATAAATGTGTGTGTGTGTGTGTGTGTCCTCACCTCTCTCAGTGGCTCATTGAGTTCTCCCAGAATGCTCTCTTCATCGAACATCTTGCCCTGGTATCTGTGCTCGTAGTAATCGTGGATCCGCTGCCTCATGTCTGCCGGCAGCTTATGGAACGACATGTACTGCTCCACCTGCTTATACTACACACACACACACAGAAAAATCAAAGTGAATTTTATGCTAAAGAGAAACATATAAAACATGAATTATTTCTTGCTAATGTTACAACACTGATTTAAAGGCACGCTTTTGATTTCATTGTTCCAACACTGTGCTAGATGACAAGTTTTGGGTTAATTATTGGTGTATATTTTATATTAATACATTATGTTGCACAATTTTTTTTATTTTTGATAAATTCAGACTATATGTAAACGTCTGTGAAATAGCTGATTCAAGACGGTATTAAATAAAAAGTGATATGCAATTTTTACGATCCATCTCTGACTGAATTTAGCAGATTGTTAAAGATAAAAGTGTACATATAAAATGTAAATGTACAAAAAAAGGTAAATGGCTGAACAAGTAATTTTAATAATTTATTAAATTATTATTTTTAAATTATTACATTTAAATACAATTTAAAACATGCATAAATAACCAATTAAATGATTAATAAATAAATAAAATAAAGTTTTTTTTTTAATAGAAAATGTATCAGTTCTCACAGATGACAGAACATTAGCATTCAAGTTAAAATAATGGCACACAACCTTCAACTGACTGTGTGTGTGTGTGTGTGTGTGTGTGAGAGAGAGAGAGAGAGAGAGAGAGACAGTGAGTTACGTGTGAGTGTGTGTGTCCGGGTGTGTGTGTAAGAGAGAGAAACAGACAGTGAGTTTTGTGTGTGTGTGTGTGTGTGTGTGTGTGCTGTTCTGAAAGTTGTCAGGCCCGCTCTGACAGGACAGAGCAAAAGATCAAAGGTTTGTAGAATACAGAGCAACAGAGCTAAGATCTTTACTGACCTTCACACACACACACACACACACACACACTGAATGACAATTAGCCCCTCACACACACACACACGTTCTGCATCAGTTTAATATGCACACTATGATCCACACGAGCATCTGTGAGTCCAGCAGACAGAGAGATATGAGAATAGAAATGACAGATAGATATCACACTTCTATTCTCATCTGATGCTGTGAAGGAGACGCTCAAACTCGTCTCACACACACACACACACACACACACACACAGCAGATGCCAACATCCTCTGAACGCCAGAGAGACGTTCACAGAGACGAGGCTGACGAGACCGTGAGCTGCAGGCCCTGAAACTGGCCATGATCTACTGCCTATGGCACCGCCTGAGAGAACACACACACACACACACACACACACACACTTAAACACACATAACTAAAGACTACATTGATAACACAACTAGTGATTGAAGCTCCTCTTCCTGTAAATGTTATTCACTCTCTACTCCTGCATCATCACGAGTAGCTCCGCCCACAGCCCAATCCCATTGGCTCCTCACAACTGTACATCACACAACACATGTTCTGATCGGCTGATTGTGTCACACCAACAGCCTGCCACTAAAAACTGACATTTTAACCCTTGTGCATCCGTATGGACATTTTTGTCCTTTTCAGTTTTGTTTTTTTGATCACTTTGCCTGTGTTAAAGCTAACGGCAAAAGAATCGGCACAGGTGTGTATTTTTTTTGGAATTTTACTATTTCACCGTCATTTTCTTGCATTAGGTACAAAAAATACTCCCTCTCAGCGCCTTTTTGGACAAAAATGTCCCCATTGAAACCCATTAAAACTGCCATTTTTAATCCACGGTTCAGTTAACTATAAAATTATGCAATCTTTGTTAAGAGGCTTTCAATCTGTTGGCAAGGCTTCAAAATTTTATTTTTTACTATTTTTGATCAGATGGTGCCATTTTTTTAAGTTTGGCCTATAAAACAAATATGGCTTTATTCCTGTTTTCTGCTTCGGCATATTATAGAGCCGACTGGATAAATTATGCAACGATATTTGTGTGGGTGTGTTGGTATGGATGTCAGAGTGTGGTTAGTATGTGTGTTATAAAAAAATATGTGTGTAGAGAAAAACTGCAAATATATGGAGTAAATATAGGGTCATATATATCTGCAAAATAAAAAAATGTTTTGCAAAAAAAAAAAAAAATATGTTTTGCAAATAAAAAAATGTTTTGCAAAAAATATATATGTTTTGCAAATAAAAAAATGTTTTGCAAAAAATATATATGTTTTGCAAATAAAAACAAATGTTTTGCAAAAAAAATATATGTTTTGCAAATAAAAAAAATGTGGTGCAAATAAAAGTAGAGTATTGACGAAAAATGCTTTTTTGCAAGTAAAAAAAATAATTGCAAAAGAAAAGTTAACCAATGGGGGAAAAAATAAAGTTTAGCAAAGTAAACTTTGACTTTGCAACACATACTTCCCTTTGCGCCGCTCCTTTAAATCCGCGTTTCAGTCATCCGTGCCTCTGCGGCGCACGCTTTCCTTTGCGCTTCTTTTTTCTTTGCACCTCGCTTTGTGTCCCTGATTTGACGTGGGGGGCGGGGTCAAGAGGTTGGGGTGTGTACAAGCATAGATATCATATAGAGACTAGATACCCTATTGTCCGCTGGAAAACGAGAAATCCGGCCGCCATCTTGAACCGGTCGTCTTCCTAGTCTCGTTGCGTGGCAGCAGATAAGATGCCAGAGCACTGTGGAGCATTTTCCTGTTCTAATCGCCGGATCACCGAAAATAGGGCTTTTCACAAGTAAGTCTTAACATTACCGTACTATTGGTTGTATTTTGTGAATAGAATATTACCAGATAATCGAGAAGGACCAAGGATATGTTCTATAACTGTACTGAAATCGTTGTGAAATGCTGTTTACTGCATCAGCCGGTGTTCACTCGGCATGGAGAGGTGGGGTAACTGTTAAAGTAATAATTACAAGAACTTCTAGGTTGTCAGATAAGCATTCAACTGCCCTGTTGTATAGGTTATTTGTGTTTGCGCACATCAGAAAGCAACGTAATATAGCCTACACGCATGACAGCGATGCGCAAATTGAGTTACCTCTCCAACTTCTAGTTTTATTGATAACCTATATCTTACCACATGCGATTTGGCTATTGATATTACAGAAGTCCTGTGGTAAAATTACATTAACTTACCCCATCTACCCTTGTAAAGTTAATCCGATAGGGCTTTAGTCTCGACATTTTCCCCTCCTACATCCACATACAATAAAAAAGGTATAGGCTTAATGTTGTCTGAATTTAATTTTTAGAAATTAACGTTACTGATGCAAACACGTTGAAAAGCTTCTTCTCAATTTTTATTACAGGTGGCTGCATTCTGTGTGTGTGTGTGTGTGTGAGAGAGAGAGAGAGAGAGAGAGAGAGAGAGAGAGAGAGAGAGAGAGTGTGTGTGTCTGTTCGTGTGTGCGTGTGTATGTGCGTGTGTCAATCATAAACTGTTTCTTCAACTTATTAAAATATCTTACTTTACTGCTACTATCTGTTTCTGCTTCTTTATTATATTTATAGTGTGTAAATTATAAAATACATTATATCCTTCATCACATATATATTGTGTCTGGTCACTTTATATCTTATATCAGAATATTATATTACTGTTAACCTACAATGGATATTAAAATACGCCGAACCATGTGTCCTGTATCATAGCTACATGTATGACCTTTGCAGCAAAAAAACCCCCGTGAAAATCAGTTCAGTATTCAGTGAGATATGATTAATTTAATGCGCTGACAGCTCATTTCACCTGCTATTCAGATTACACTGAGCGGAGCGGATGACCGGTTTAAGATGGCGGCTCCAATTCTCGTCCGTGCTAATAGGCAGTAGCGGTCGATAGGGCGTCTACCTATATGATGTCTATGTTGTACACACCCCAACCTCTTGACCCCGCCCCCCACGTCAAATCAGGGACACAAAGCGAGGTGCAAAGAAAAAGGAAGCGTAAAGCAAAGCGTGCGCCGCAGAGGCACGGATGACTGAAACGCGGATTTAAAGGAGCGGCGCAAAGGGAAGTATGTGTTGCAAAGTCAAAGTTTACTTTGCTAAACTTTATTTTTTCCCCCATTGGTCAACTTTTCTTTTGCAATTATTTATTTTACTTGCAAAAAAGAATTTTTTCCTCAATACTCTACTTTTATTTGCACCACATTTTTTTTTTGCAAAACATATATTTTTTTTGCAAAACGTTTGTTTTTATTTGCAAAACATTTTTTTTTTTGCGAAACATTGTTTTATTTTGCAGATATATATGGCCCTACTTTGACTCCATACACAAATAACAAATCCAATCACTGTGAGCTCCAGTGGGGTTTTGCTGCCACCCAATGGGGAAAACATGTTACTACGCCCAAACAAACTGTTACCCAAAGCTCATTTTTTGAGATATCATCCTCAAATTTGGAACACAACCTATTTAGATTTATGGCTTTGATTTCATTGCAGTTTTGAGTTCAACCTGATTTTAAAAATATATATTTTATATAAAATGTTTTTTTTATAAATAATTTTCATAAACTTATACCTATATAACTTTTTTTTGGATTTACTTATTAGTATTGTTTTTACTTCAGCAATAATCTGCAAAGGGTCTTCTTTAAAATGATACCAAACTTAAGTCTGTGCTCGAAGCGTCACATTTTTATGACAGTTTTTTGACACGGACATTTTTGTCCTCTTTTTACCTGTGTGTAACTTTTTTTAATTGATGCACAAGGGTTAACTACTTAAACAGTTCCCGATGCTCTTAATTACATAATCTCATAATAAAAGTTATGCTCGTTTTAAAGACTGACTGATTTGAAAAGATTGTTGTGCGTTTGGCGGATGCTTTTATTGTCTTAAACATTTACATCAGTTCATGCATGAATCAAACCCAGTGCTGTGATCTGAACAGAAGCTGCAGAAACACTCTTCAAAATGTGCTTTTATAGGAAATTATGTCATCATATGTGTGTGAGTGAACTCTCACTGCTTTCGTTCTGCAGTGCAAACACACTCACTCACACACACACACACACACACACACACACACACCAACCCTCCGCGCTCATGTGTGCATCCCAATGAGGCTGTTCATCGAGTGTGACGGCTCACCTACAAACCACACACACACTGACCTCTCCGAGTGTGTGCTGACTTTTAATCAGGCTGTCCACTGTTCATATTCAGAGCACACACACACACACACACACACATTGATATACACACTGCAATTGCGATATCAAACACGATAAAAAAAAGCTTCACATTTGCTGTGCTGCACATTCGGTCAAAAACTTATAAAATATCAATATGACTTTATGATTAAATATTAAATATTATGATTAAATATCAATATGACTATAAATTAATAATAATAATAATAATAATAAAAAAGTAAAATAATTAATAAATAAATAATTAAATAATAATAATAATTCTGAACCACACAATATTATAAGAAATATAACTTTTGTGACATTTCACAGTAAAAAAAAGAGTATTTAGGAAAAATGTATAATAATTTTAGGAAAAACATGATTATATATCAGTGCATCTATAAATAATAATAAATAAATTAATAAAATCTTAAAAAGTTTAAGAAATATTAATATTTTAACAGTTCACTGTAAATTAAAAGTATTTAAGTAAAATAAATAATAATAATAATTTTATTTTGCAGAGGTCCACAATATGGACATAGATGTGATTATATCATCAGTTCTGCAGACGCGCTTCTGACACGCCACACACACACACACACACACACACACACACACACACACATACACACACTCTCCAGGAATAATGACACATGAAATCACCTAACTTTACACACACACACACACACACATACGCATGTGCACTCTCTCTCTCTCTCACACACACACACACACACACACACACACACTCACTCATTTACTCTCTCACACAAACACACCTCTCACACTCACAGACACGCAAGTGAACTTCAGTTCCAGGAAGTGATGTAACGTTCCACCCACACAAAATTACCTGACTTTACACACACACACACACACACACACAGCGCATCCGTTACGCCTCTTTCTGTCCCCTAACACTACATGCAAATTTCCTTTCCAAATGAACATGAATAATTCATATCCCAACAGAGATGTCAGCCAGTTAATTATCATTTCTAAACATTTATGTTTCCTTCTGCCCGTATTCCTCTCTTCACGAGGAAGCCCAGGCTCATCACGGCCTCCAACACACAACACAACGCTTGCTGATCATCACACAGCAAGTGTTTCCCGCAGGAACACACAACTCTAGACCCGAGACTCACGTCAAACTTCTCTAAACCCCTGAAACACCAGCTTTTCTTTGAAATATCCTGCGTGTGTTGATGAATCATTCATTACGGGTCCAGAAACGTGCTGAGAAAATAAATAACACACATTTCGGTTTGAACTTTCTGATGGAACGTGTTTTTTAACACACACACACACACACACACACACACACACACACACACACTAAATTAAGGCTGCATGATTTAGGGGCAAAAACATTTAATTGTGAATTTTCGGATAAAAAGTTGGATGCATAATTTGGTCAAAAATTGAGATTATATTTTTATATGACCATAAAATAATAACAAGAATGATATTTTAGCATTTCACTGCAAAATATACATATTTTTAATAAAAATAAATAGAAATATTTTATATTCTGATAAAAGTCGGCTGCATAATTTGGTCGATAATATATTTATCGATTATAAATCAATAATAAAATTGCAATAATATATTTATATGGCTATAAAATAATAATAATAATTTTCACTATCACTAAATAAATATTATCACTAAATAAATTATCACACTATCACTATTATATAAGTATTTAACAATATAAGAATGATATTTTAGCATTTCACTGCAAAATATACATATTTTTAATAAAAATAAACAGAAATATTTTATATTCTGATAAAAGTCGGCTGCATAATTTGGTCGATAATATATTTATCGATAATAAATCGATAATAACATTGTGATAATATATTTATATGGCTATAAAATAATAATAATAATTTTCACTATCACTAAATAAATCACTACATAAACTATCACACTATCACTATTATATAAGTATTCAACAATATAAGAATGATATTTTAGCATTTCACTGCAAAATATAGATATTTATAATAAAAATAAATAGAAATATTTTATATTCTGATAAAAGTTGGCTGCATAATTTGGTCGATAATATATTTATCGATAATAAATCAATAATAAAATTGCAATAATATATTTATATGGCTATAAAATAATAATAATAATTTTCACTATCACTAAATAAATATTATCACTAAATAAATCACTAAATAAACTATCACACTATCACAATATCACTATTATATAAGTATTCAACAATATAAGAATGATATTTTAGCATTTCACTGCAAAACATAGATATTTTTAATAAAAATAAATACAAATATTTTTATATTCTGATAAAAGTCGGCTGCATAATTTGGTCGATAATATATTTATCGATAATAAATCAATAATAAAATTGCGATAATATATTTATATGGCTATAAAATAATAATAATAATAATTTTCACTATCACTAAATAAATATTATCACTAAATAAATCACTAAATAAACTATCACACTATCACAATATCACTATTATATAAGTATTCAACAATATAAGAATGATATTTTAGCATTTCACTGCAAAATATACATATTTTTAATAAAAATAAATAGAAATATTTTATATTCTGATAAAAGTCGGCTGCATAATTTGGTCGATAATATATTTATCGATAATAAACCGATAATAAAATTGTGATAATATATTTATATGGCTATAAAATAATAATAATAATTTTCACTATCACTAAATAAATCACTAAATAAACTATCACACTATCACTATTATATAAGTATTCAACAATATAAGAATTATATTTTAGCATTTGACTGCAAAATATACATATTTTTAATAAAAATAAATAGAAATATTTTATTTTGCAGGGCTGCACAATTTAGATTTGTATACCAGCATGAATATAATAATATTAATATTATTATTCCTAATAAAATATTAAACAAAATAAGAATTATAATTACTATTGTAGCATTTCATTATAAATATATATATAGCCTATATATATATATATATATATATATATATATAATAGTCATTAAAACAATCATTATTTTAATTTGCAGGGGTGCTAGAAATACAGGACGAATCCTTCATATTTAGTCCAGAAACAATATAAAGCGCTTCAGG
This sequence comes from Pimephales promelas, assembly GCF_988280905.1. Taxonomy (NCBI): domain Eukaryota; kingdom Metazoa; phylum Chordata; class Actinopteri; order Cypriniformes; family Leuciscidae; genus Pimephales; species Pimephales promelas. The sequence goes on along the minus strand of NC_142778.1, from coordinate 36,933,426 downwards.
TGATGCTCTCCGCACACACAGGCCATCCCATCATCCTCCAGCGGTCTCCATGGCGACAGCAGGTTACCGTGTGAACGGGATCAAGGGGAACTGATGAATGAGCATGACAGGCTGTGACGGGTGTGTGTGTGTGGAGTCCGGCGTGTGCGTGTGTGTGAAGGATGTGTGTTTTCCTGATTCCAGCATTAGAGATGCAGAGTAAAGAACAAAGCCCTGAGCGCAGCGACTCAAAGGTTGAGCTTCACTTCACTCGCAGACCGTAAATAACAATTAACCAGCCGGCATTAATTACTATCGACTGACTGTCCGGATGATCCCTGCTGCTGTTTACATATATATGAAACCTTGATATTTATGGCCTTAATATTTATTACCGGCATAAATTGTTATACGTTTATGTTCATGTTATATGTTTTTGTGTCTGCAACCTTTGTTAATTGTGAAACTCTTGGAAAAGATATTTTCTGTTTTTCTGTCTGGTTAAATAAAGGTAATATGTAAATATCTGATGATGTCCGTCTGTCAGTGAGATACTTTTTTACAGTTTCCATTTTTATTACAATTTTATTTTTATAATTAATGTATTAAAGTCTTAGTCATTTACTTCTGTGTTTTTGTCATTTTTATTAATTTTTATTAAACAAATTAAGTATAATTTTTAGTTATTTAAAAAATTTAAGTCAAACTATACAAAAGTAATTAGCCAAAAGTGTTTTATTTTAATTCCATTTCAGTTATCGTTAATTTTATTTCATTTAGTTGCGTTTTATTTTAAAAGTTTGTATTAAGTAATTTTGCGCTGGGTTTTGTCATGTTAACTTTTTTTTTAAATTAGAATAATTTATCCATTTTTATTTGTTTGAGTTATTTTAGTACTGGTGTTTTTTTTGTTCATTTGATTTTATTTATTTCAGTTCGCATTGATTTTATTGATATTTTATTGTATAAACTATACAAAAATAAATATTTCTATGTCAACAAGCTGAAATTTTTATATTTTTTTATTCAGTTAGTGTTTCTTTAATTTATTTCCAATTATATTTAAATGTTAGTTAAAGTTTGATTAATTTTGTTGTTGTTTTTTATTTTTATGTAAGTTTTAGTTGTAGTTATTTAAGTAAAAAAATTATAAATGTTTCCTTGCCAACTAGCCAAAAGTGTTTTATTTTAATTCTATTTCAGTTATTGTAATTTTATTTAATTTATTTCCATTTTTATTTTAATTTTAGTAAAAGTTTTAGTAATTTTTTTGTGGGTTTTGTCATGTTAAAATGTGAATAATTTATACATTTTTATTTCAGTCTATAAGTTTGAGTTATTTTAGTACTTCAAGTAATAGCTGGAAGTTTTTATCATTTCATTTTATTTATTTCAGTTCACGTTGATTTTATTTTTATTGTATAAAATTATATATTGTATTTAAACTGTATACAAAAATAAATGTTTCTTTGTCAACGAGCTGACATTTTCATAATTTTTTATTCAGTTAGTGTTACTTTTTATTTAATTTATTTCCATTTATTTTTCAATTTTAGTTTGTTTTATTCATTTTGCTGTTTTTTTATGTAAGTTTAGTTGTAGTAACTTTAGTATAAAAATGATAAATGTTACCTTTGCAACTAACTGAAATAAAAAAAGTTAACTTTTTGAAGGTTTATGTAATTCCAAGTAACGTTTTTTTTTTTCAAGTAAGTTTTTATAGTTTTAGTTTCAGTTAGCGAAACACTAGATCTATTCCTACTGATGTCTTTCCTGCAAGTGCACAGATTCTCCTGAAGTTCTTCCAGAAGCCGATGCAAGGCTTAACATGAAAGCGAGCGACTGAGGAGAAACAGCAGGAGAGGAAGAGTGCCGAATAAACCAGATTAGAGCCATCGGGTCGACTGGGGATAAAATAACACCAGACTCCTTCTCTTACACACAAACTCGAGGCGTCAGAACATAATCAGCATTAAAGTTTTCATTCATCAGCCTCCAAGGAAATGCACATAATTGCCAAGTGTTAATTAAAGATTCTGAGAGGATGGGCAGCGAGGCGAGGCGGCGCGACGTTCCTGTTCACGACATGTCAAAACACGCTGCTTATGAATGCATCTACTGTACACACACACACTCTTTCACTGGGATTTCGTTACACTGAGAACATTGAAAATGAAGAGAAACACAAAGCAAAGATTCTACATTGAAAGTCAACATGAAACCAAAGTTGCGCTCATCTGTTCTCCCCTATTGTGTTGTATATCCGAGTGAAACGCTTCTGGAACAGGAACGCATGTGGGCGGGGCTTGATTGCGTCCGTGTGGAATTGATTGGATGGTTGTGGTTTGCTATTGGCTGATCTCATGTGATTGACAGGTTAAAGCCCCGCCCACATCATCAGAGAAGAGAAGCTGCAAGAGGAAGATATTCTGATTCAATGCACTGATGAATTACAGGAATAAAATAAAAACACAAACTGTCAATTTTGATTTCATGGTGACTTTAAGATTTTCCCATTTTCATCTCAAAACTTGCTGGAGAACATGATCACGAGGGTTTGCTCATGCGTCTGCGCTCTTGCTGTTCATAAAGCAAAGACATCTTTACGCTTATGTAAATTATTCTGATTTAATTCAAACTTATAATTATAGTTATTCTAACTTCATTATCATAATCATAAACACACTAGTTTTACCACACTGTAAAAATATATTTTCAATATTTTATAATATTTCAAAATTTTATAATAATTTATTTAGTTCAGATAACTTATTATTTTGAGTTTCTGATGATTAAATGAATCTCCTTCATTGTATTAACTCACTTTTTCCAGTTCAATCAACTTAAAATTTTAAGGCAACCCAGGTTACTTACTTTTTTAAGTTAAACCAACAATATTTTTTTACAGTGTAGTAATCACAACATTTTTTCTTTTGTCAAATCAACTTAAATAATTTATTTAGTTCAGATAACATATAATTTTGAGTTTCTGATGGTTAAATTAATCTCCTTCATTGTATTAACTCACTTTTTCTAGTTCAATGAACTTAAAATTTTAAGGCAACCAGGTTACTTACTTTTTTAAGTTAAACCAACAATATTTTTTTTACAGTGCATTTACTGCACTGTTATTGATCTTAAGAGACTCGAAAGTCTTGCATATTTATTTTGCCGAAATGTTGCAGTTTAATTAATTCAGTTGCATAAATTATGACGTTTTTAGTTTAATACGGACACTCAATTGTTTTGTGTTTTGAGTTTTTAATCAAACTTTATAATCTCTATTATAATAATAATAATTTTGTCCCTTAAAACTCATCTTTGATCACCAAAATTACATAATTAAATGTTTTTTTTTCACCTTAAAATATCTTGAATGTAACTCGACACCCTTGCCTCATTTAGTATGCGCGGTTCTATGAATATGCAAATGAGCCCCGCCTCCACTCACTCACTCACTGTTTGACGATCACACGTTGATCTGATTGGTTAGTCTGTCTTTGGTTCACTGCAGTTTTAAGGAGGAAATACTCAGCAATGCTGTCCACTTATCAACTTACACACGGTGTGTGTTAAAGCGCATTAAACACACCACATACACACATAAACAACATTAAACGCTGGATTTACACCACAGGGGGACTTTAAGTGAACCACAGGTAATTTAGCTAGAGTTTAGATGACTACTTTTTGAACTGTCTGAGTTGAAAGTAAAACAGGAGTAGATCCAGGACAGTTTGGGAGTATTTTCCTCTATTATCAGGCTTTACCGTCTCTTTCTCTCCCACGCCATTTCAAGGTGAGAAGTCTTTGATGGGAGATGATAACGTACGAAGCGTTCGCCTCGGGCTCCAGCGCTCCCAGCAATCTCTCGGCTAATCCTGCGCACGCAAGAGCATGTGTGAGGCAACTAGATTAGATGCGATAGAATTAATTCTCATTAACTTAAGCAATTATAAAACATGTCATGACTGCTCCGTAATGCTCTTACGCCGGCCTGGTGAACAGGATTACAGAGACGTCCAAACACTTACTCGTTCGGCACGTTTAGAGCGAGGATTCTCTTTGTGTCTCCAGGATCCCAACAGGGAAATCAGACAGTGGTTTCCCACCTTTATATATATAAATAAATATATTCACGTTTATATTGTAAGACAGCAGAGATTCAGAGAGTGAGTGAGTCTCGTCTGTGTTCAGATCAAGGTTCAACTGTGTTTTATTGTCATTCCTTACACATTTTCACATTTTTAACCCATTTTTAAAATTTTTTTTGTAATTAAAAATACGGACAAACCCAAATGTTGGGTTAAAAATGTAATTAAAAATTTACATTTTTAACCCATTTTTTACATTTTTTTTGTAATTAAAAATACGGACAAACCCAAATGTTGGGTTAAAAATGTAATTAAAAATTTACATTTTTAACCCATTTTTTACATTTTTTTTAAAATTAAAAATACGGACAAACACAAATGTTGGGTTAAAAACGTAATTAAAAATTTACATTTTAACCCATTTTTTACATTTTTTTGTAATTAAAAATACGGACAAACCCAAATGTTGGGTTAAAAACGTAATTAAAAATTTACATTTTTAACCCATTTTTTACAATTTTTTAGGTAATTAAAAATACGGACAAACCCAAATGTTGGGTTGAAAATGTAATTAAAAATTTACATTTTTAACCCATTTTTTACAATTTTTTTTGTAATTAAAAATACGGACAAATCCAAACGTTGGGTTAAAATGTAATTAAAAATGTAAAGTTTTAACCTATTTTTTTTTTACTTTTTTTTGTAATTAAAAATATGGACAAACCCAAATATTGGGTTAAAAATGTAATTGAAAATTTTTAGTACATTTTTAACCCAACATTTGGGTTTGTCCATATCTGACCCAAAGTTGGTTTGAAACAACCCAGCAATTTTTAGAGTGTATATACATTTTATATTGTTTGTTTTACTTATTCTCTTGTACAGCATTTTGTGATTTTATCTGTGAAAAGCGCATTATAAATAAAATTTACTTTACTTTACTTAGTATATGAAGAAAAAAATGACTGGGGATGCATGTGAGCTAACTGTAGGAGACTTCAGAAACAAAATTGTTTAAAATAGAAGGCTATAATAATAATAATAAAAATTAACATAAAAAATATTACACATGCATGCAACACAGTAGTTCACTTTAAAAAAAAAAACTTTTGCTGATAATTTATCAATCAATCAATCAACTTTTATTTATAAAGCACAATAAAAACAACAGTAGTTGAACATTGTGCTGTACAGAAGAAATACATTTTCTGTACTCTTTACTCACCCCCATGTCATCCAAGATGTCCACATCTGTCTTTTTTCAATTGAAAAGAAATTAAGGTTTTTGATGAAAACATTCCAGGATTTTCTCCATATAATGGACTTCAATGGGGTCCAAACGGTTCAAGGTCCAAATGAGAGTTTCAGTGCAAACTACAAACTGTTCAAAGGGCTTTAAATGATTCCAGACGATGAATAAGGGTCTTATCAAGTAAAACCATCGCTCATTTAATAAATAAATACAAAAAGTTTAAGTTTTATAAGCACAAATGCTCGCCTTGCTCTGTTCTGTGATGTGCGTTTGTGAATCTTTTTTCGAGTCATTTCGTTCATTTTGTTTGTTGAACAGAGCAAGGCAAGCATTTGTGCTTAAACTTAAACTTTGTCATTTGCTCAGACCCTTATTCATCATCTGGTGTCGTTTAAAGCCCTTTGAACAGTTTGCACTGAAACTCTCATTTGGACCTTGAACCATTTGGACCCCATTGAAGTCCATTATATGGAGAAAAATCCTGGAATGTTTTTATCCAAAACTGAAGAAAGAATGACATGGACATCTTGGATGACATGGGGGTGAGTAAATTATCAGCTAAAGATTTTTTTAAAAGTAAACTTACATTACTTTTATTCATTTAGCTGACTCTCTTATCCAAAGCGACTTACAATTGCTCTATATGTCAGAGGTCGCACGCCTCTGCAGCAACTAGGGGTTAAGTGTCTTGCTCAGGTGTCTCACAGTGGACTCTCACACCAAAGGCATGTGTCTTATCCACATATATACCCCTGAGCAGAAATATATCACACTGCACTTTCCCTTTTAACATACAAGATAATCCTAATCTCATCACTATTAAATATGGACAGCATGTGATTGGGCCGCGAAGTTAAGATAAGAAAAATAACACATGTGTATATATATATATATATATATATATATATATATACACAGACAAACATAGTAAATGTTATATATATATACTAGTACAATGGTCTAGTACAGTCTAATGCATTATATATATATATAAATGTCCAGGAAACTCTTCCCATAATCCTCTGCTGAGCGCGTGAGCAGAAGTGAGAGGGTTTTGCAAGCTCTCAGAAGCACGAGTGTGTGTGTGTGTGTGTGTGATTCCCACAGTTCCTCTCAAAGTCTTTAATTAACAGCACAGCTGCAGGCAGGAATCACACACACCGAAGATCTAATATCACACCAATCCCAGATTAACATTTCTCGAAAAAAGTGTGTCTCCTTCTTTAATCTTTGCATATGTGGGCTGTGAAGTTTCTGAAATGTTTGGTTCACCCCAAAATGAATGTTAAATATGTGTTTCACAGATGAAAGAAAGTCAAGCATTAAAAGAAAGAGTATGTAATGCATTAGTTATGCACCTTATAATGCATTGCAGGATCTGAATAAGACACCTTTAGTGCATTAAAACACATTTCAGATGTTCAAGTAATCTCTGAATATTATAAGCATTTTAACTTTGGCTACACTTATTTATTTAAATATATTTATATATATATTAATGTACATTATGAATTCCTTTCTAATGCATTATAGATACAGGACATTTTCCATGATAGAGAACCTAAATGTTCCTCATGCAAACATAGATCTTTTGTTTTAAAAGTGTTGATATATTTTCATTATTCCTTCAATGTTCGATTGAGCCTGTGATCTAATCACAGTACTTCAGGATGTCTCTCTCTCTCTCTCTCTCTCTCTGTTTATGAAGCTAATATTAGCCGGCGCTGACAGACATGCTCTAGTACAATAGAATCCTCCATTCATGGCAGATTATAGCTGGCCATTCTCATGATAATTTCATCCTCCATCTGTGCGCTCTGCAAATATTTGCCTCTCTTTATTCCTGTACATGAACAGCGCCTGTTCAAGAATTTCCTGTCGAGATGTTTGGGAATCATTTCAACGCATCTAATGTCTCCAAGTATGTCACCAAGCTTTCACACGGCTTTTAAGAATAAATGAGTGACAAAACCTGCTTGAACAATATGACAATACACACACACACACACACACACAAAATGACAAGTAACTGACCTGTGCATCTATTTGTGTGTGTGTGTGTGTGAGAGAGAGTGTGTGAATAGTTATATGTGTGTGTGAGTGTGTTACAAGATAATCCTAATCTCATACACAATATAAAACATGTGTATTATATCTTATCAGTGTAATATAAAAACAGTGTGTGTGTGTGTGTATCCATCACAAACGAAACGTCACATGGCTTTTTCTCCTGCATGTGAAGTTTCCGTTAGTTTGAAGACAAACCCTGGCTAATGTCTTAGATGTGTGTGTGTGTGTGTGTGTGTGTGTGTGGTTCTGTCTCTATCTGTTTAACATACACAAATAAACAGAGTTCAAGCCCTCGTGAGTGTGTGTGTCCCGACAGCTCAGGGAAAACACATTAAAGAGGTCATGAACTAAGAAATAACATTTTATATAAGTCATAAATCAAATATAAGTGTGTGTGTGTGTGTGTGTGTGAGTAAGTGTGTGTGTGTGTGTGAGAGAGAGGATGTGTTTGTGTAAGTGTGTGTAAGAGAGTGTGTGTGCGTTTGTGTTTTTGTGTGTGTGTGTGTGTGTGCATGTGAGAATGTTTGTGTGTGCATATGAGAGTGTGCGTGTGTGTTTGTGTGTGCGAGTGTGTGTGAGTATGTTTGTGTGTGCTTATGAGTGTGTGTGTGTTTCTGTGAGCGAGTGTGCATGCGCGTGTGTATGAGTGTGTGTGTTTGTGTGTGCGAGTGTGCATGCGCGCGTGTGTGTGTTTGTGTGAGCGAGTGTGCATGCGCGAGTGTGTGTGTTTGTGTGAGCGAGTGTGCATGCGCGCATGTGTGTGTATGAGTGTGTTTTGTGACGCATTAAAAGGGTCATGAACTGAGAAATCAAATTTTCCTTGAGGTTTTTACATATAACGTGTAAATAAGAATATCCTGTAAGTTTCAGAAAGGAAAACTTCCTTGATATTCCAAAAAAATAACGTTAATTGTAACCGAGCTCAGCGTCCTGGAATGTGGGTTAATTTATTTATTTTCGACAATGTGAATGTCTTAGTTGAGCATTACGCGATCAAACAGAACGGACACACACTCTTAGAAGAAATGGTTCTATTTAGAACCAGAAATGGTTCCATCCCCTGCTTCATATATGGAACTCCTAAATGGTTCTATATAGAACCATTTTTTTTGGTAAAAGGTTCTATTGGCCAAGTACGGAAATATAGAACCCAGAGGAACCCTTTTTTAAGAGTGTATAGAACCTTTTAGGGATTCCAAATGCAAACCTTTTAAGGTTCTATATAGAACCTTTTTTTCTAAGTGTGCACACACTCGTCCAGATTGATCTGTGTTCGCGGTGTTACCGTCTCCTCTACGGGACGCTCGGCTCGAGGCGTCTGGCACACAGTGAATGGTGAGTTGCGTTGCCATGGGATCAGGTATTCGCGGGACGGCCGGCGCATTAAACCGACAGCCGTATGACCCGTTTGTCACCCGCGACACCAAATGGCGGGTTAACCCACTTGGCAGTTCTGGATCTCAGAAAGCAGGCCAGCAGACACGAGACGAGACGAGACGTCCCGGGACAGAGCGAGCCGCTGACTCATTATTAGGATGAATGAGATTGTCAAATTCTTCTAAACCAGATGAATTTAATGGGAACAATCGCTAACTCTCTGAGCAGTTGCACCACTTCTGCGTTTGTTATGTCCGCCCTGCCTCTTATTAGAGTCTGCATGTGAACTCATAATGTCCTCACATATAATGCAAAACAAAAAAACATATTGGATAGGGCATTAGACTAGTAGGACTTGTGTTATTATACGTCATCCTCAAATCAAGAAATCTCACAATCTCCCCAAACGGTTTGAATAAGCCGTGCCGCTCTCACAGTGAAATCATAAGCTTTAGGCTTTAAAGATTCACAGTGAAGTATCACACAAACTCAACCAGTCATAAGCCAAACGCTCTGCTCCCACCGCATGAATGTATAGTATAAGAACAGGATTGAAGGAGAGAGATTTTAAAGAAATGATCATGCAGGTTTGTGTCAGTGGTTAGATTACAGTCAGCAGAAAAACATAATGCGTTATTCATGAGATGTTGAAAATGCATCTCGTCTGCTTTCTTATTCCGGTCAGACTGTGAACACACTGATCTGAAACCACAAATGAGATCTGTTCAACGCCTCAGACTTGATGAGGTGCAAATTGTTCTGTTTCTGAGACGCATGAACTTACAATAAATGCAGAACACATTCTCATCACATTCACATTCTCATCGGACTGACGCTTTTGACCATACGTCAACATCCGACGCTTCAGGGCACCCTTTAACGTCAGTTAGATGACGCTATCCTAGGGCGTCATCTAACTGATGCTTTACCTTTAGCGTCAGTTAGATGACGCGGGTTGGGTTAGGTCTTGGGTTAGCGTCATCTAACTGACGTTAAAGGGTGCCCTAAAACGTCGGATGTTGACGTATGGTCAAAAGCGTCAGTTAGATGACGTCTTGGGATGAGAACGGGCATGTCACACGCAGGCTCGCTATTGGCCGACGCTGGTCATGTGTGTGATGCGTGTGACGTACACTCTTAGAAGAAAAGGTTCTATATAGAACCTTAAAAGGTTCTATCAGCGCTACGTATTTGTAACCCCTAAAAGGTTCTATACACTCTTAAAAAAAGGGTTCCTCTGGGTTCTATATAGAACCCTGGGGTTCCGTTCTTGGCCAATAGAACCTTTTACCAAAAAAATGGTTCTATAGACCATTTCACAAGATGTAAACAACACTGGTCCAGAAGCACTTCCTGTTTCAGTTTGTAACTGTTTTCTTTATTTCACATGTAAAGAAAACATCTTAAAGATGTTTGTTTAACTTTTTGATTCAGTTTTATTTGTTCTGTTGGTTGTATTTTATCCCAGCTTTTATGTAGTGTTAAAAAACTGAAACAGGAAGTACTTCTGGACCAGTGATGTTTACATCTTGTGAAATGGTCTATATAGAACCATTTTGGAGTTCCATATATGAGTGGGGGATGGAACCATTTCTGGTTCTAAATAGAACCATTTCTTCTAAGAGTGTACACAGAAGCGCTGCGCTGTTACACTACGTATAAATAAATGAATTGAATAAAGTCATATTTGTTGTTTTTTTTTTTTTGCACAAAAAGTATTCTCGTCGCTTGATAAACTTAAGGTTGAGCCGCTGTCGTCACTCGGACCATTTTAACGATGTCTTTAATAACTTTTCTGGGCCGACAAGTTTAAACTACAATAGAAGCCTATGGAGGAGTGATCCAGCTCTCAGATTTAATCACAAATATCTTAATTTGTGTTCTGAAGATGAACGAAAGTCTTACGGGTTGAACAACATGAGGGCGAGTAATTACTGACAGAGTTTTTATTTTGGGGTGAACTATCCCTTTAATGAGGAACTAATTGAGCAAAATTGTTCTGTTTCTGAGATGCATGAACTTAAAATAAATGCAGCATGTTCTAGACTCAAAATCACCCGTCGCATCCCCAACAATAAAATATTTCTCATCTGCATTTTCACATAATCCTGACAGAGCCAACCTCAAATCTCCCTTCAGAAGTTTAAAGGACACAGAGTTTCATTCACACTCGCCGAGGTCAGAACGGCCGCCACGTAATCTCCTTCACTCCACTCTCCGTGTCTTTACCCTTATGAGGCAAAAACAATTTCCTGAAAAAGTCAAGAGGTTGATGTAATTCTCACACTCGTGATTCGCCGTGTTTCTCTCTCGAAGGGCATCCCGGATCACTCTTCATTTGTGCTTTTCGTCCGTCTTTTACTATTTTACTCTTGGCTCAGTGATCAGGTTCCACTTTAATGGTGTAATCACATTTTAATAATCAAAAAGGATGTCTAATCAATGTTAAACAATATGTCCTGAGTCGGGAAATCTGTGTTGGATTCTGTGCTCAATGATTTAATTAATTCACATTTTAATAATATTTAGAAATTATAATCAGAAATTCTGTTTTGGATTGATCTAAAACAATTGTATTATTAAAAACAGTGGTAATCAAATGCACAAAACTACATTCTAAATTAAAACGTGCTTGGATAAAAAACTTAAATAATGTTTTAATAAACTGTATTGTTATTATTGTTGTTATTATTACTGTGAGAAGTTAATTCTCCAGTTCATTCGTAACATACTTGTCACAATTTCTTCAAGTTGAACCGCATTTTGGCGGGTTACGTTGAAGAGCTTTGAGTGTGTGTGAATCTACCGATACACTTAAATCTTTCCAACCACCTAGAAACGCCCTAACAACCACCCAAAAACCTTTACAAGGACAACACAGGCCACATCGACAGAGCTTTCCCCATCCAATCTTTTTTTTTCCTCTTTCTAAATGTTTGTTCGTAAACACTGACCAACCAGTGTCCATTAGCAGCATGCTAGCATGTTATGGACAACAACAACTCAACCTGTAAGAAATCGAAAGAACATTCTACATAGCAACCACCTAAACAACTTCCTGGAAACCACCCTAGCAAACACCATTAACATTTTTAATATCTAGTTTTTGGTTTTTTTTTTAGGATTTCTGTTCCACTGCATGGTAACCACCTAGCAAGGCCCTGGAAACCACCCAGGCAACCTTAGCAACAACCTAGCCTCTCCCTGGAAACCACCTACAATGCCCTAGAGTTATCTTTAAGGATTAACTTTGGTGTCACTACATAGCAACCACCTAAACAACTCCCTGGAAACCTCCCAGAACACCCTAGTATCATGGTTGTGACATTTGCATGAGCAAACACTATATTAACATATTTAAAATCTAGTTTTCTTAAGGTATTTTTACTTTTTGATCTACTTCATATTAGCAAAAAAACTTAAAAGGCCCTGGAAACCACCCAGAATGCCCTAGCACACAACTAGCAACTCCCTGGAAGACATCTACAACGCTCTAGAGCTATCTTTAAGGACTAACTTAGGTGTCACTATGGCTTCAGTGTCCCAAAACGAACCGCCAATACGATACAAAATTTGTTCGTATACAGCTAACCCTCTAACCCCGCATGTTCCTTTAGATCTTCTATTCCCCCTTTTTAAGTCTTCTCCATCTCTGCGCTTCTCACTTCTTCCGTCCCTCGGTCTCTCGACAGATTGAGCACCATGTGTGCATGTGCCCACGGTGAAGTGGGCATCAGGGAAGGGACCCGCCTGGCACACTGTACCACGAGTGAGCCGAGGTCAACAACTGATACGGGACCAGCGGTGGGGAAACTTACTTTGAAAAGTAATGCATTGCAATATTGAGTTACTCAAGATACTTCTAATGAGTTAAGCTGTACAGGGCGCTATAGACGTGCAACTACTAAAACAACTAGATTCTGATGTCTGGAGCACAAAGCTGAGGGATGACGCACATCCTTTTGGGTTCGTTTCAAAAAGCCCTTCTGAATTTAATTTCAATCATCAGAGCTAAAGCTCTCTGCAAGCAAATATTAATATCTGTGCTCTCGAGTTGGTTGTTTATGGGCTGTTATAAGTCCATTATTGTGAATTAAAGTAGCCGGCAGGAACTGTGGTAATCACGTTAGCGAGCTAAGATGAGTTTAGAAGTGTCACGCTGTCGTCCAGCTGGACTGTTTTTCTCCACACACTCATATTACACATAATTGACTTTCTTCCTTCACAGATTTTCTTGCTTCCGAGCTTCATGAATATCCTGTTTTACCCTCAAAGTTTCAACTGGTTTGGCTGGTCGATTCTGTAGATTTCACTATATATTCTGTTCTAATAATAAGAGCTACTGTGTCTGATGTATTGGATCACCTGAAAACCACTTAACAACAACTTAGAAACCACCCATAACACGGTTGTGAGTTTTTCATGGGCAAACACATTAACATTTTTCAAATCTAGTTATTTTCAGAATTAACTTTGGTGTCCCTACATAGCAACCCCCTAGAAACCACACAGAATAACCTAGCAACAACCTAGCTACTCCCTGGAAACTATCTACAACACCCTTGTATCATGAATGTGACATTTTTCACTATAATTCACTTTCTTTTCCCACTGCATAGTAACCACCTAGCAATGCCCTGGAAACCCCCAGAACACCCTAGCAACCACCTAGCTACACCCTGGAAGCCACCTACAATGCCCTAGAGTTATCTTTAAGGATTAACTTAGGTGTCACTACTTAGCAACTCCCTGGAAACCTCCCATAACACCCTAGTATGTAGGGTCTATGTAGGTGTCACTACATAGCAACCCCCTGGAAACCACCCGGGACACTATAGCAACTCCCTCGAAACTATCCACAACATCCTCATATCATGGTTGTGACATTTGGATGAGCAAACACCATTAACATTTTTAATATCTAGTTTTTTTTTTTAGGATTCACTTTCTTTTTCCACTGCATAGTAACCACCTAGCAATGCCCTGGAAACCCCCCCAGAACACCATAGCAACCACCTAGCTACACCCTGGAAGCCACCTACAACGCCATAGAGTTATCTTTAAGGATTAACTTAGGTGTCACTACTTAGCAACTCCCTGGAAACCTCCCATAACACCCTAGTATGTAGGGTCTATGTAGATGTCACTACATAGCAACCCCCTGGAAACCACCCGGGACACTATAGCAACTCCCTGGAAACTATCCACAACATCCTCCTATCATGGTTGTTACATTTGCATGAGCAAACACCATTAACATTTTTAATATCTAGTTTTTTTAGGATTCCCTTTCTGTTCCACTGCATAGTAACCACCTAGCAAGGCCCAGAAAACCTTAGCAACAACCTAGCTACTCCCTGGAAACCACCCACAATGCCCTAGAGTTATCTTTAAGGATTAACTTTGGTGTCACTACATAGCAACCACCTAAGAAACTCCATGGAAACCTCCCTAGTATCATGGTTGTGACATTTGCATGAGTAAACACTATATTAACATATTAATTATATAATCTAGGTTTTTTAAGGTATTATTACTTTTTGATCTACTTCATATTAGCAAAGAAACTTAAAAGGCCCTGGAAATCAACCAGAATGCCCTACAAACTACTAGCAACTTCCTGGACACTGACAACAACATTGCACACCGCCTAATAGCTCCCTGGAAACAAACAAAATCACCCTAGCAACTCCTGGGAAAACACCAAGCATCATGGTCATGACTTTTGCATTGGAAAACGCCACTGATATTTTTAAAATCTAGTAATTTTTACAAATTACTTTTTGCTCCACTGCATAACAACCAACACCCTAGCAACCACCTGGCATCTCACTGGAAAACACCTACAACATTTTAGAGTTATCCTCAACAACTTACTTTGGTGTCACTACCTACCAACCACCCACAACACCCTGGCTTCCACCTAGCAACACCCTAGAAACCACCCAGAATACCCTAGCAACAACTACGCAACTTCCCAGAAACCACCTACAACATTCTAGCGTTATCTTCAAAAATGTACCTTGGTGTCACTACATGGCAACCACCTAGCAACACCCTGGAATCCCTGGCTACTACCTATCAACGACCTAGAAACCACCCTTGCATTGTGCGTTTGACAGTTACATAGGCAAATACCATTAAAACTATTAAAATCAGGTTATTTGTACCATTGTTTTGCCACCACAACAGATGTAGAAACACACTTCACTCATAATTCACACATCATTCTCACGAGCGAGAGTCCCCGCCGCCCGCTCACCACGACGACAGATGCCAATCCCATAATGCACCACCTTCACAGGAAGCTTTCCCTGCTGTTTTTGAGATTTCTTCATTATGTTAACCAGCTGGTCGTCACTCACCTTCTCCTGATATTGCCTGCGCGAGGAGTCCAGCGACTGGATCAGCGCCGTGGCGTGGCCAACAAACATGGCGTAGCACGTGGCACCCACGATCATGCTGAGGATGGTCAGCCACACGTCTGTCATGCCGACGGGCGGGTACATGCCATATCCGATGCACAGCATGTGGCTCATGGCCTTGAAGAGAGCGTAGGAATACTGCTGACCCCACGTGTCGTTCTGAGAGGAGAGAGAGAGAGAGCGAGAGACCATCACAAACACTTTATGTCCACCTGATAGATCTATACCATGTTTATGTAGTGATAAAGTTAGTATTTATGATATACTCACATTGACTTTGATCTATCTATCTATCTATCTATCTATCTATCTATCTATCTATCTATCTATCTATCTATCTATCTATCTATCTATCTATCTATCTATCTATCTATCTATCTATCTATCTATCTATCTATCTATCTATCTGTCTGTCTGTCTGTCTGGCTCTATCAATCACTAGCAAGGGCTAGCAACTAGCTTAGGACAAGCTAGCAATGTGCTAATTCATGTTAGAAACATGCTAGCAATGTCATGCTAAATCATGTTAACCAAATGTCAAAAAGTGTTAATGTGTTAAATCATGCTAACAATGTGTTAAAACATGTTAGAAACATGCAAATTAATGCTAGCAACATGCTAATTAATGTTAACACATTGTGTGTAAAGTGCTAAGACATACTAGCAAACTGGTAATACATGATAGAAATGTGTTAAAGCATGCTAATTCATGCTAGTAATTTGCAACAATATACTAATTCAAGCTAGCTTTGTGCTAATTAATGGTAGCAACATGCTAATTCATGTTAGAATTGTGTTAAAAGATGCTAGCAATGTGCTAATTCATGTTAGAAACATGTTTACAACATGTTAAATCATGCAAACCAAATGTTACATGATAAAACATGCTGGCATTTGGCTAATTCAATGCTAGCAATGTGTTAGAACATGTTAATTCATTCTAGCAATGTGTTAAAACATGCTAGATAGTTGCTAATCAATGTGTTAAAACATGTTAATTCATGCTAGCAATATGAAAAACATGCTAATTCTTGTAGCATTGTGTTAATTAATGCTAGCAACATGCTAATTAATGTTAACATTGTAATAAAATGTGTTAGCAATGTGTTAATTCATGCAAGCAACATGTTATAACGTGCTAATTCATGATAGCTAAACCGTGTTGGCAAAACAATGTCAATATCAATGTGTTAAATTATGTAAACAACATGCTAAAACATGTTAGCGATATGTTAATTCATTCTATCTAAAGATAGAATATACGTGTCTTTAGTAAACTGACAACGTGAAGAGAAAGTTTGCGCTGCAGTCAGCTGTTAGTAAATCTGGCCTTTTGTGTGCATAAATAAAAATATACATCCAATATCATCCAAAGGCTGAAGAATGTTAAGGTATAATCTTTTCAGCTACATAACTGTATGCATTGAAACAGAAAGTTGAAACACTTCCAGTGACTTCATGAATATGAATCCAGATTGACTCCTGAGAGTTTGGAGTGGGAGAAAACAGAAAACACAGTGACATAAAATGAAAATATGTACGAACGAGGCCGGAAAAGAGAAATGCGAGAGAGCTGCAGAAAAGTGGGTCAGCTATTTAGAAAGATGTGAATTTCTGTGTGCCTCTAAAATAGTGAATAAATTGCCCTTGTCCTGTGGATGTGTGCGCGAGTCCGTGAGGAATCAATATTGGCTCCGTCTGATGTGACATGTCCAGATTGCTTTCAGACTCATTTCTATAGAGGCTCAATCCTGAGAGAGCGACAGCTTATTACAGCGCTCCAAAAAGAGGAAAAAGATCATACCGTTTCATAATGACGGCCCCGTCGTCACTGGAATAGCTGGATTTAACCACGTAAAGGAGCTGCGGGCGTCAAACGTGAATTTGAAAAGATACAGAGTGGCACTCTTTTACTTTAATACATGTTAATTTAAAATATTTAGAAAAATTCTCACTTAAGTTGTACCTCTATTTAAAGGAAATATGAGGAAAATATTTTATAAATATTTTGTATTATTATATTTATTTATGTTATAAATATTTTGAAGGAAAAACAAAATGCTAACCTGGTTAATGTGTTTCTCTGACAAAATTGGTTTTATACAATATTTGTCGCTCTATCGTTACTTTAAATGTCTCGGTGTCGTTCTATCGTTACTTTAAATGTCTCGGTGTCGCTCTATCGATACTTTAAATGTTTCAGTGTCGCTCTATCGATACTTTAAATGTCTCAGTGTCGCTCTATCGATACTTTAAATGTCTCGGTGTCGCTCTATCGATACTTTAAATGTATCAGTGTCGCTCTATCGATACTTTAAATGTATCAGTGTCGCTCTATCGATACTTTAAATGTATCAGTGTCGCTCTATCGATACTTTAAATGTCTCGGTGTCGCTCTATCGATACTTTAAATGTCTCAGTGTCGCTCTATCGATACTTTAAATGTCTCAGTGTCGCTCTATCGATACTTTAAATGTCTCGGTGTCGCTCTATCGATACTTTAAATGTCTCAGTGTCGCTCTATCGATACTTTAAATGTTTCAGTGTCGCTCTATCGATACTTTAAATGTCTCAGTGTCGCTCTATCGATACTTTAAATGTCTCAGTGTCGCTCTATCGATACTTTAAATGTATCAGTGTCGCTCTATCGATACTTTAAATGTCTCGGTGTCGCTCTATCGATACTTTAAACGTCTCAGTGTCGCTCTATCGATACTTTAAATGTCTCAGTGTCGCTCTATCGATACTTTAAATGTCTCAGTGTCGCTCTATCGATACTTTAAATGTCTCAGTGTCGCTCTATCGATACTTTAAATGTATCAGTGTCGCTCTATCGATACTTTAAATGTATCAGTGTCGCTCTATCGATACTTTAAATGTCTCAGTGTCGCTCTATCGATACTTTAAATGTCTCAGTGTCGCTCTATCGATACTTTAAATGTCTCAGTGTCGCTCTATCGATACTTTAAATGTATCAGTGTCGCTCTATCGATACTTTAAACGTCTCGGTGTCGCTCTATCGATACTTTAAACGTCTCAGTGTCGCTCTATCGATACTTTAAATGTCTCAGTGTCGCTCTATCGATACTTTAAATGTTTCAGTGTCGCTCTATCGATACTTTAAATGTCTCAGTGTCGCTCTATCGATACTTTAAATGTCTCAGTGTCGCTCTATCGATACTTTAAATGTCTCAGTGTCGCTCTATCGATACTTTAAATGTCTCAGTGTCGCTCTATCGATACTTTAAATGTATCAGTGTCGCTCTATCGATACTTTAAATGTCTCAGTGTCGCTCTATCGATACTTTAAATGTATCAGTGTCGCTCTATCGATACTTTAAATGTCTCGGTGTCGCTCTATCGATACTTTAAACGTCTCAGTGTCGCTCTATCGTTACTTTAAATGTCTCAGTGTCGCTCTATCGATACTTTAAATGTCTCAGTGTCGCTCTATCGATACTTTAAATGTCTCGGTGTCGCTCTATCGATACTTTAAATGTTTCAGTGTCGCTCTATCGATACTTTAAATGTCTCAGTGTCGCTCTATCGATACTTTAAATGTCTCGGTGTCGCTCTATCGATACTTTAAATGTATCAGTGTCGCTCTATCGATACTTTAAATGTATCAGTGTCGCTCTATCGATACTTTAAATGTATCAGTGTCGCTCTATCGATACTTTAAATGTCTCGGTGTCGCTCTATCGATACTTTAAATGTCTCAGTGTCGCTCTATCGATACTTTAAATGTTTCAGTGTCGCTCTATCGATACTTTAAATGTCTCGGTGTCGCTCTATCGATACTTTAAATGTCTCAGTGTCGCTCTATCGATACTTTAAATGTCTCGGTGTCGCTCTATCGATACTTTAAATGTTTCAATGTCGCTCTATCGTTACTTTAAATGTCTCAGTGTCGCTCTATCGATACTTTAAATGTCTCAGTGTCGCTCTATCGATACTTTAAATGTCTGTGTTGCTCTATCGATACTTTAAATGTCTCGGTGTCGCTCTATCGATACTTTAAATGTCTCGGTGTCGCTCTATCGATACTTTAAATGTCTCAGTGTCGCTCTATCGATACTTTAAATGTCTGTGTTGCTCTATCGATACTTTAAATGTTTCAATGTCGCTCTATCGTTACTTTAAATGTCTCAGTGTTGCTCTATCGATACTTTAAATGTCTCAGTGTCGCTCTATCATTACTTTAAATGTCTAAGTGTCGCTCTATCGTTACTTTAAATGTTTCAGCGTCGCTCTATCGATACTTTAAATGTCTCGGTGTCGCTCTATCGATACTTTAAATGTCTCGGTGTCGCTCTATCGATACTTTAAATGTCTCGGTGTCGCTCTATCGATACTTTAAATGTCTCGGTGTCGCTCTATCGATACTTTAAATGTCTCAGTGTCGCTCTATCGATACTTTAAATGTCTCGGTGTCGCTCTATCGATACTTTAAATGTCTGTGTTGCTCTATCGATACTTTAAATGTTTCAATGTCGCTCTATCGTTACTTTAAATGTCTCAGTGTTGCTCTATCATTACTTTAAATGTCTAAGTGTCGCTCTATCGTTACTTTAAAAGTTTCAGCGTCGCTCTATCGATACTTTAAATGTCTCAGTGTCGCTCTATCGATACTTTAAATGTCTCAGTGTCGCTCTATCGATACTTTAAATGTCTCAGTGTCGCTCTATCGATACTTTAAATGTCTCAGTGTCGCTCTATCGATACTTTAAATGTCTCGGTGTCGCTCTATCGATACTTTAAATGTCTCAGTGTCGCTCTATCGATACTTTAAATGTCTCAGTGTCGCTCTATCGATACTTTAAATGTATCAGTGTCGCTCTATCGATACTTTAAATGTCTCAGTGTCGCTCTATTGATACTTTAAATGTTTCAGCGTCGCTCTATCGATACTTTAAATGTCTCAGTGTCGCTCTATCGATACTTTAAATGTCTCAGTGTCGCTCTATCGATACTTTAAATGTTTCAGCGTCGCTCTATCGATACTTTAAATGTCTCAGTGTCGCTCTATCGATACTTTAAATGTCTCAGTGTCGCTCTATCGATACTTTAAATGTCTCAGTGTCGCTCTATCGATACTTTAAATGTCTCAGTGTCGCTCTATCGATACTTTAAATGTCTCAGTGTCGCTCTATCGATACTTTAAATGTCTCAGTGTCGCTCTATCGATACTTTAAATGTCTCAGTGTCGCTCTATCGATACTTTAAATGTTTCAATGTCGCTCTATCGTTACTTTAAATGTATCAGTGTCGCTCTATCGTTGCTTTAAATGTCTCGGTGTCGCTCTATCGTTACTTTAAATGTCTCGGTGTCGCTCTATCGTTGCTTTAAATGTCTCAGTGTCGCTCTATCGATACTTTAAATGTCTCAGTGTCGCTCTATTGATACTTTAAATGTCTCAGTGTCGCTCTATCGATACTTTAAATGTATCAGTGTCGCTCTATCGATACTTTAAATATCGATACTTTAAATGTCTCAGTGTCGCTCTATCGATACTTTAAATGTCTCAGTGTCGCTCTATCGATACTTTAAATGTCTCAGTGTCGCTCTATCGATACTTTAAATGTCTGTGTTGCTCTATCGATACTTTAAATGTTTCAATGTCGCTCTATCGTTACTTTAAATGTCTCAGTGTTGCTCTATCATTACTTTAAATGTTTCAGCGTCGCTCTATCGTTACTTTAAATGTCTCAGCGTCGCTCTATCGTTACTTTAAATGTCTCAGTGTCGCTCTATCGATACTTTAAATGTCTCAGTGTCGCTCTATCGTTACTTTAAATGTCTCAGCGTCGCTCTATCGTTACTTTAAATGTTTCAGTGTCGCTCTATCGTTACTTTAAATGTCTCAGTGTCGCTCTATCGTTACTTTAAATGTCTCAGTGTCGCTCTATCGATACTTTAAATGTCTCGGTGTCGCTCTATCGATACTTTAAATGTCTCAGTGTCGCTCTATTGATACTTTAAATGTCTCGGTGTCGCTCTATCGTTACTTTAAATGTCTCAGTGTCGCTCTATCGATACTTTAAATGTCTCAGTGTCGCTCTATTGATACTTTAAATGTCTCAGTGTCGCTCTATCATTACTTTAAATGTCTCAGTGTCTCTCTATTGTTACTTTAAATGTCTCAGTGTCGCTCTATCGTTACTTTAAACGTCTCAGTGTCGCTCTATCGATACTTCAAATGTCTCAGTGTCTGAATCTGATCTCTGACTCTGTGTTACTGTAAGACCGAGGCAATCACAAAAACACCAATTATCCCAATTAAGACCACAGGCCTCGTTGATAAACTCATACATGATGGATCCTGAGAGAACTTTTCTGCCAGTTTTACCGTCCTCACACTCATCGGGTTGATTCAGGGTCGAGGCTCGGGTCTCTGGCATTCAGCTAGAAAACTAAATCTCATGGGCGTCAGGAACAAGACTGTCCTCTCTCTCTGGACTCGCATGTCCTCTTGACTAAAAACAGAAGGGAATTAAAGCCCAGCTCACTGGAGAACTGTCAATACCAGACGGATATCGAATTAAGGCTGGAGAAAAACCACAATCTGTGACACTTCACCTCACTAACTCACCAGTCTTACGTAATAACACCGCTCACCGTAACTTACTACAACTGCAATGAGCTGTCAACAAATATTCTATCATTATATGAGTCATTTTACATCACAAAAACCTATATTATGATACAGTACATAATAATAAATGGCTATTCATATTTAAATTCAAATAATCATGCTGTAATGCCTATTTTGAGATAGTACATCAAGAAAATGAAATACTTTTAATGATGAATGCAACTTTTTTAGGTTTAAAAATGACTTGAACTGCAAGGTATTATATGAATGCACACATAAATAATTAAAATCAAAAACATAAAAATACAGGTACAGTACAAGGATCTAAATGTCATGAGAAAAATTATTGCAATATATTATTGTATCATTGTCCTAATTTGAAATGGTTAAATTCAACTAGGATGAAGGGCTATTGTTATCTACTGTAAATAAAAATACATATGTATAATAATAAAAAAATAATGTATTAATAATATAATATTTATAATTTATGCATGTTTGAATATATATGTGCAGAGCCGTGTAGTTCTTCTTCACAACCCTCAACAAACAACTTATATGGTCTCGTAAAATTTAAATACAGACATTTTTGTGATGACAGACTGACAGATTGTGTGTGCAAACACTCACTCACCACCATCTTGTTCTTGGACACCCAGCAGTCGGCGGGGAAGTCTTGCAGCATCGGCACCAGGAACTGCAGACACCCGTCCCAGTGACACAGCAACAGCATCATCCCAATCAGGTTCACGATCCGCACCATTGCACTGGCCAGGTCATAGGTCATATGAAAAATCTGAACAGGGCAGAAAAGGAGGACATGTTGGACACGAGCTGTCACACACACACTGCTTCATCTGAATGTCACTGACATTTAAACAGAGTGTCACGACTACCTCACACATGACACTGATAAACACCATTTAATAACTTAGACATGCATTCTTCATGAATTGAACTGTAAGGAATTACAAGAATGCACAGGTAATTAAAAAACTAAAAATACAGATACAAGAACCAAAATACTCAATGCAATCATGAGAAAAATAATTAATTTAAAAAATAATTTATCCACAAAGTCCTATTTTGAAATGGCTGCAGTGGGAACTAAATTTACATTTTGCACTAGTGAAGGCAGACCAACACCACTGTATAATCTTCATTCGGCTGATACAGAGCTGCCCATAATACAGTACTGGCCGAAACAGACCCTTGCCCTTTATTAAAATATTATTACATTTTCTAACCATATTGCGCAGTTGTGCTTGGAGTCAGTTGTTTTTATTTGTGAAACATGCCAAAATGAGCCAACATAATTTTCGTCCAGGCTGTCATACAAAGAAATTATGAACACATGCAAAAATAAGAGAGAACCAACAAAATATTAATAATTGAGTATGTTGTAGTCAATGTGAGCTGCTTTTTTATGCATTTTTAGAGTAATATATAATCTTTAGCTGTAATTTGCCTTTTTAACCAAATAATGTTGTCAGATAAACACTTTAGTATTTTGTTTTCTTTCATATTTAAAATATTTTGTAGGGTCATTAAAAAATACACAC
>NC_142778.1:36892571-36907571 GCF_988280905.1 Pimephales promelas | reverse complement strand
AGGGGCAGAAACACTGAGGGGCGGAAACACTGAGGGGCAGAAACACTGAGGGGCAGAAACACTGAGGGGCAGAAACACTGAGGGGCAGAAACAGTGAGGGGCAGAAACACTGAGGGGCAGAAACACTGAGGGGCAGAAACACTGAGGGGCAGAAACACTGAGCGGCAGAAACACTGAGGGGCAGAAACAGTGAGGGGCAGAAACACTGAGGGGCGGAAACACTGAGGGGCAGAAACAGTGAGGGGCAGAAACACTGAGGGGCAGAAACACTGAGGGGCAGAAACACTGAGGGGCAGAAACACTGAGGGGCAGAAACACTGAGCGGCAGAAACACTGAGCGGCAGAAACACTGAGGGGCAGAAACACTGAGGGGCAGAAACACTGAGGGGCGGAAACACTGAGGGGCAGAAACAGTGAGGGGCAGAAACACTGAGGGGCAGAAACACTGAGGGGCAGAAACACTGAGGGGCAGAAACACTGAGCGGCAGAAACACTGAGGGGCAGAAACAGTGAGGGGCAGAAACACTGAGGGGCGGAAACACTGAGGGGCGGAAACACTGAGGGGCGGAAACACTGAGGGGCGGAAACACTGAGCGGCGGAAACACTGAGGGGCGGAAACACTGAGCGGCGGAAACACTGAGGGGCAGAAACACTGAGCGTCAGAAACACTGAGGGGCAGAAACACTGAGGGGCAGAAACACTGAGCGGCAGAAACACTGAGCGGCAGAAACACTGAGGGGCAGAAACACTGAGGGGCAGAAACACTGAGGGGCAGAAACACTGAGGGGCAGAAACACTGAGGGGCAGAAACACTGAGCGGCAGAAACACTGAGGGGCAGAAACACTGAGGGGCAGAAACACTGAGCGGCAGAAACACTGAGGGGCAGAAACACTGAGGGGCAGAAACACTGAGGGGCGGAAACACTGAGGGGCAGAAACAGTGAGGGGCAGAAACAGTGAGGGGCAGAAACACTGAGGGGCAGAAACACTGAGGGGCAGAAACACTGAGGGGCAGAAACACTGAGGGGCAGAAACACTGAGCGGCAGAAACACTGAGCGGCAGAAACACTGAGCGGCAGAAACACTGAGGGGCAGAAACACTGAGGGGCAGAAACACTGAGGGGCGGAAACACTGAGGGGCAGAAACAGTGAGGGGCAGAAACACTGAGGGGCAGAAACACTGAGGGGCAGAAACACTGAGGGGCAGAAACACTGAGCGGCAGAAACACTGAGGGGCAGAAACAGTGAGGGGCAGAAACACTGAGGGGCGGAAACACTGAGGGGCAGAAACAGTGAGGGGCAGAAACACTGAGGGGCAGAAACACTGAGGGGCAGAAACACTGAGGGGCAGAAACACTGAGGGGCAGAAACACTGAGCGGCAGAAACACTGAGCGGCAGAAACACTGAGCGGCAGAAACACTGAGGGGCAGAAACACTGAGGGGCAGAAACACTGAGGGGCGGAAACACTGAGGGGCAGAAACAGTGAGGGGCAGAAACACTGAGGGGCAGAAACACTGAGGGGCAGAAACACTGAGGGGCAGAAACACTGAGCGGCAGAAACACTGAGGGGCAGAAACAGTGAGGGGCAGAAACACTGAGGGGCGGAAACACTGAGGGGCGGAAACACTGAGGGGCGGAAACACTGAGGGGCGGAAACACTGAGCGGCGGAAACACTGAGGGGCGGAAACACTGAGCGGCGGAAACACTGAGGGGCAGAAACACTGAGCGTCAGAAACACTGAGGGGCAGAAACACTGAGGGGCAGAAACACTGAGCGGCAGAAACACTGAGCGGCAGAAACACTGAGGGGCAGAAACACTGAGGGGCAGAAACACTGAGGGGCAGAAACACTGAGGGGCAGAAACACTGAGGGGCAGAAACACTGAGCGGCAGAAACACTGAGGGGCAGAAACACTGAGGGGCAGAAACACTGAGCGGCAGAAACACTGAGGGGCAGAAACACTGAGCGGCAGAAACACTGAGCGGCAGAAACACTGAGGGGCAGAAACACTGAGGGGCAGAAACACTGAGCGGCAGAAACACTGAGGGGCAGAAACACTGAGGGGCAGAAACACTGAGCGGCAGAAACACTGAGCGGCAGAAACACTGAGGGGCAGAAACACTGAGGGGCAGAAACACTGAGGGGCGGAAACACTGAGGGGCAGAAACAGTGAGGGGCAGAAACACTGAGGGGCAGAAACACTGAGGGGCAGAAACACTGAGGGGCAGAAACACTGAGCGGCAGAAACACTGAGGGGCAGAAACAGTGAGGGGCAGAAACACTGAGGGGCGGAAACACTGAGGGGCGGAAACACTGAGGGGCGGAAACACTGAGGGGCGGAAACACTGAGCGGCGGAAACACTGAGGGGCGGAAACACTGAGCGGCGGAAACACTGAGGGGCAGAAACACTGAGCGTCAGAAACACTGAGGGGCAGAAACACTGAGGGGCAGAAACACTGAGCGGCAGAAACACTGAGCGGCAGAAACACTGAGGGGCAGAAACACTGAGGGGCAGAAACACTGAGGGGCAGAAACACTGAGGGGCAGAAACACTGAGGGGCAGAAACACTGAGCGGCAGAAACACTGAGGGGCAGAAACACTGAGGGGCAGAAACACTGAGCGGCAGAAACACTGAGGGGCAGAAACACTGAGGGGCAGAAACACTGAGGGGCGGAAACACTGAGGGGCAGAAACAGTGAGGGGCAGAAACAGTGAGGGGCAGAAACACTGAGGGGCAGAAACACTGAGGGGCAGAAACACTGAGGGGCAGAAACACTGAGGGGCAGAAACACTGAGCGGCAGAAACACTGAGCGGCAGAAACACTGAGCGGCAGAAACACTGAGGGGCAGAAACACTGAGGGGCAGAAACACTGAGGGGCGGAAACACTGAGGGGCAGAAACAGTGAGGGGCAGAAACACTGAGGGGCAGAAACACTGAGGGGCAGAAACACTGAGGGGCAGAAACACTGAGCGGCAGAAACACTGAGGGGCAGAAACAGTGAGGGGCAGAAACACTGAGGGGCGGAAACACTGAGGGGCAGAAACAGTGAGGGGCAGAAACACTGAGGGGCAGAAACACTGAGGGGCAGAAACACTGAGGGGCAGAAACACTGAGGGGCAGAAACACTGAGCGGCAGAAACACTGAGCGGCAGAAACACTGAGCGGCAGAAACACTGAGGGGCAGAAACACTGAGGGGCAGAAACACTGAGGGGCGGAAACACTGAGGGGCAGAAACAGTGAGGGGCAGAAACACTGAGGGGCAGAAACACTGAGGGGCAGAAACACTGAGGGGCAGAAACACTGAGCGGCAGAAACACTGAGGGGCAGAAACAGTGAGGGGCAGAAACACTGAGGGGCGGAAACACTGAGGGGCGGAAACACTGAGGGGCGGAAACACTGAGGGGCGGAAACACTGAGCGGCGGAAACACTGAGGGGCGGAAACACTGAGCGGCGGAAACACTGAGGGGCAGAAACACTGAGCGTCAGAAACACTGAGGGGCAGAAACACTGAGGGGCAGAAACACTGAGCGGCAGAAACACTGAGCGGCAGAAACACTGAGGGGCAGAAACACTGAGGGGCAGAAACACTGAGGGGCAGAAACACTGAGGGGCAGAAACACTGAGGGGCAGAAACACTGAGCGGCAGAAACACTGAGGGGCAGAAACACCGAGGGGCAGAAACACTGAGCGGCAGAAACACTGAGGGGCAGAAACACTGAGCGGCAGAAACACTGAGCGGCAGAAACACTGAGGGGCAGAAACACTGAGGGGCAGAAACACTGAGCGGCAGAAACACTGAGGGGCAGAAACACTGAGGGGCAGAAACACTGAGGGGCAGAAACACTGAGGGGCAGAAACACTGAGGGGCAGAAACACCGAGGGGCAGAAACACCGAGGGGCAGAAACACTGAGGGGCAGAAACACTGAGCGGCAGAAACACTGAGCGGCGGAAACACTGAGCGGCGGAAACACTGAGCGGCAGAAACACCGAGGGGCAGAAACACTGAGGGGCAGAAACACTGAGCGGCAGAAACACTGAGCTGCAGAAACACTGAGGGGCAGAAACACTGAGCGGCAGAAACACTGAGGGGCAGAAACACTGAGCGGCAGAAACACTGAGGGGCAGAAACACTGAGGGGCAGAAACACTGAGGGGCAGAAACACTGAGGGGCAGAAACACTGAGGGGCAGAAACACTGAGGGGCAGAAACACTGAGGGGCAGAAACACTGAGCGGCAGAAACACTGAGGGGCAGAAACACTGAGGGGCAGAAACACTGAGCGGCAGAAACACTGAGCTGCAGAAACACTGAGGGGCAGAAACACTGAGCGGCAGAAACACTGAGGGGCAGAAACACTGAGGGGCAGAAACACTGAGCGGCAGAAACACTGAGGGGCAGAAACACTGAGGGGCAGAAACACTGAGGGGCAGAAACACTGAGGGGCAGAAACACTGAGCGGCAGAAACACTGAGCTGCAGAAACACTGAGGGGCAGAAACACTGAGCGGCAGAAACACTGAGGGGCAGAAACACTGAGGGGCAGAAACACTGAGGGGCAGAAACACTGAGGGGCAGAAACACTGAGGGGCAGAAACACTGAGGGGCAGAAACACTGAGCGGCAGAAACACTGAGCGGCGGAAACACTGAGGGGCGGAAACACTGAGGGGCGGAAACACTGAGCGGCAGAAACACTGAGGGGCAGAAACACTGAGCGGCAGAAACACTGAGCGGCGGAAACACTGAGCGGCGGAAACACTGAGGGGCGGAAACACTGAGGGGCGGAAACACTGAGGGGCAGAAACACTGAGGGGCAGAAACACTGAGGGGCAGAAACACTGAGGGGCAGAAACACTGAGGGGCAGAAACACTGAGGGGCAGAAACACTGAGCGGCGGAAACACTGAGCGGCGGAAACACTGAGCGGCAGAAACACTGAGCGGCGGAAACACTGAGCGGCGGAAACACTGAGCGGCAGCATCTGTTTTCAGCTAGAATGCTGCGAAAAACTCAAACACATCTAAAATGGGAAAAAGCTTTGAGATTGAATGGACAACTAGATTTGAAAAGAAATCTGAGGTATATTTTTTACATACTGATGAAAGCTACATAACACAGAAGTAAATGATTGCTGTAATTCAGAAAAACAACTGGATCAAGGCAGAGAAAGGTGGATTTGCAGTTTTCATTTTGTGTCAATATGCGGAATTATGGGGTGAAATCACACATTATATATTGTATTGTTATATATTGTATTGACAATGCATCAATTAAAATATTTACCATCGTATAGTCTGGATAATTGGATGTTTTTAAATAAACACAGACAAAAAACTACACAAGCTTTAGAGGTGGACGATATGATGATATATATAACACTGATGTAAATAATCACCCGAATTTACACCTATATTGTATTTATATACAATATAACGTCGAAATCAGTCTCATATAGATGTCAGGAAACACGATTCCTGCCGCATCTCAATATCCATGAATCACTGGATCTTTGGCAAGTTGTAAGCAACACTAGGTCTATATCGAGTCAAACCTTTAGTTTAAATTGATAATCGTTAGTTTTACTCGCGTTTTCCGGCAGCAAAGTGACGTCAATACATATTTTCTGTGACAGGAGACTGTAATGACAAACAGAGCATTGCTTCGCTCATGGTTCTGGCTCTCTCTGAGCGCAGGGAAACAGCATGAGGTCGGATTAAATAATTGGCGCTCTGTAACATTAACTAGCTGTAAAAGCATCTGAATTAATCATGCAGCGTCGTGCAAAAGTCACCCTCATTACCGACTGTCTGCATTTACTGCTGCATCATCACAGAGAGAGACACAGAGCATGATAGAGATAAAACGAGAAGGACGTCTCATCTGAAAGCGGTGATGCTAACTGAAGGATTGTACATTTAATGCCACTATTTTTATTCAGCTTTGAGGTCAATGACAAATACTGAGAAGATAAATAAGGAAAAACCTCAATAAATTAATAGATCGATTCATGTCATCGACTCAAGTCATGCCACCATTTACCAGATGTTGCTTATATGGACACAAGACCTTCAGCTTAAAAAAGATGAAGCGTTGAGCGGTCTTCATGTTTTACAATTACAATAAAATTTCACTGGGAGTTATATTACCCATAAGAGAGTCGCGGTTTAACAGGGGAGAGGTGAGGCTTGGATCTGTTTGCAGCTTTTATTGAAATGAAACATGAAGATAATCCACTATGATGGAAGGAGAATGAGAACAGATGCAGCTTTGCATTCAATACAAAGACAAAACCAGAGAAACTGTGAAACATAGGGTTAAATGAGAGGTGAAATCCATGAGAAACAAACAACTAACAAACACAGAGTCTTGAACAAAAACACAAAGTGACAGTCGCTGAAACTAGACACACACACACACACACATATATATAGAAACAATTACATCAATTGTACATCACAATTTACATATAATTTGTTATACATTTTATATGTAAAAATAAAAAAAAAAATTAATTTTTAATTTAATTTTAAAATTTTAAAAATTATCAAGGCGAATTTGCTTAAATATATTAAGATTCTATTATTTACAGTATATATATATATATATATATATAATTTTAACATTTTTAAATTTATCAAGGCGAATTTGCTTAAATATATTAAGATTCTATTATTTACAGTATATATATATATATATATATATATATATATATATATATATATATATATATATATATAATAGATAAATAATATTTCACAGTAATAATATTAAAATTTATATATAATGAATTACAACATTCATAATTGCTTCATATTTGAGGCAGAAGGAGGTCGTATAAGGTTTCTCATCAGGGGCTCACTGGGGTTTTGGACTGTTTGCTCTCTCTCCCGTCTGTCTATAATAAATTAGTATGTGAAATGGAAACAGACTGAAGTGCAATTAAAACGAGAAGTGCTCTGGGTAGATTGTGGAAATCCTCTCTAATATGGGCTTATTATAAAGTCATTATTGTGAATCAGGGGAATGAAGACTAATGCGTCTCGTCCGAACAGTGAGGGACAGATCGACCAACGTATAAATCACAAAAACTACAGAGGCCGTTTATAGTTTCTCTCTCTCTTACACACAGATTGATGGACGCTCTGCCTCTGAGACTCTAATTGACACGAGACACATTAATGATGAGAGCTTCACGCACTGAACAAACATCTCAACCATGATTGATGGAGATGAGGACAAATCAGAGAGACAGAAACAAGCAGAAAGACTAAACCTAATCAGATGGACCTCGTGAACTGATTTGACAGAAAGAAAATGTGAGAATTACCAGAGGAAACATCGTCATCACAACTATTTATATTTTGTTTTTTGTTTTTTATAGCTAATTTTGCCCTTCATGAAAAGTGTGAGCGAGGTGATTTTTTAAAAATTTTATTAAGCCGTAAAGTTCTGCATAATTAGGGGCGTGGCCACTTGAGTTAAGGTGGATTGGCACTGCTAGCCGTTTGTCTGCTAGCGTTAGCGTCACGTCACCTCAGCTAATCCGCCTCGCTGCACATTTTCGTTTATCTGGGAGTGACGACTGCCGGCTCCGCCCACTTTGGGCTTCAAAACATATGGGTGATGTCACGCACACTACGTCCACACTTTTATACAATCCTATTGCCCATTGTTGTTTACAAATCACCACTACAATCGAACAGATCGTGCCAAAATCAGGCTGGTATTGTGTAGTCTAAACCCGGCATAACACACAGTGTTCGCTGTATAGCTGGACATGTAGTTGGTCATACACATATTCAATGCACACAGAAATCTCTGTGTAGTACAAAGTGAAATACCACATGAAATGAATAGAGTAGTTCATAGGAGATGTTCAGAAACCTGCCATGCAAAGCTGAAGGTGTCTTTATTTACATGGTTTTAGAGCCCACCTGCTGTGTGCATATTCATATTACACAAGTCACATTGGCCTTTTATGTTGCTAAACCTTCTTACATCTCTCGATACGCTGCTAAACACCTCCTGCAGGCTTTATCTCAACCTAGATGTCGGGTTTGTATGGAAGCTCGTTTCCGCCACAGAATAAATGATAAAAAAGGTAATTAAGACTTTTTATCTCACAATTCTGACTTTATAACACACAATTACGACCTTATATCTCACAATTCTGACTTTATAACACAATTTTGACTTTATAACACACAATTGCGACTTTATATCTCACAATTCTGACTTTATAACTCACAATTCTGACTATATAACACAATTACGACCTTATATCTCACAATTCTGACTTTATAACACAATTTTGACTTTATAACACACAATTGCGACTTTATATCTCACAATTCTGACTTTAACACACAATTGCGACTTTATATCTCAAAATTCTAACTTTATAACACAATTTTGACTTTAACACACAATTGCGACTTTATATCTCACAATTCTGACTTTATAACACACAATTCTGACTATATAACACACAATTCTGACTTTATATCTCACATTCTGACTTTATAACACAATTTTGACTTTATACCACACAATTGCGACTTTATATCACACAATTCTGACTTTATATCTCACAATTCTGACTTTATAACACAATTTTGACTTTATACCACACAATTGCGACTTTATATCACACAATTATGACTTTATATCTCACAATTCTGAGCCAAAAAAGTTTTGTGAAAAAGTATCAGAGGCAAAAAAGTGCATTTATTCGCTCAAAAATATTGATTATGTGATTATTATCAACGTTGAAAACAAACTTGTGCTGCTTCATATTTTTAGGAAAACATGATACTTTTCTTTTTAAAAGAACAGCATTTATTTAAGATAGCAATCTGTCACTTTTGATTAATTTAATTTGTCCTTGCTAAATAAAAGTATGAATATTTGAACAGTAGTATATCCCAGAAGTGACTATTTTATACTCTTAAAGGAGTAGTTGACTTTTAAAAAAAACTTTTGCTGATAATTTACTCACCCCCATGTCATCCAAGATGTCCATGTCTTTCTTTCTTCTGTCGAAAAAGAAATTAAGGTTTTTGATGAAAACATTCCAGGATTTTCTCCATATAATGGACTTCAATGGGGTCCAAACGGTTCAAGGTCCAAAAGACAGTTTCAATGCAAACTACAAACTGTTCAAAGGGCTTTAACGACTCTAGACGATGAATAAGGGTCTTATCAAGCGAAACCATCGCTCATTTAAAAAAAAAAAAAAAAAACAAAGTTTAAGTTTTATAAGCTCAAATGCTCGCCTTGCTCTGTTATGATGCGCGTTCGTGACTCTCCTGTTCAAACTCGTTCATCAAAAAGAACGAATCTTTTTCCAAGTCAATTCATTCGTTTCGTTCATTGAATGAACCAAATGACTCGGAAAAAGATTTGTTCATTTTTGATGAACGAGTTCGAACAGGAGAGTCACGAACGCGCATCACAGAAAAGAGCAAGGCAACCATTTGAGCTTATAAAACTTAAACTTTGTTAATTTTTTTTTAAATGACCGCTCGTTTCGCTTGATAAGACCCGTATTCATCGTCTGGAATCGTTTAAAGCCCTTTGAACAGTTTGCACTGAAACTCTCATTTGGACCGTGAACCGTTTGGTCCCCATTGAAGTCCATTATATGGAGAAAAATCCTGGAATGTTTTCATCAAAAACCTTCATTTCTTTTCGACTGAAGAAAGAAAGACATGGACATCTTGGATGACATGGGGGTGAGTAAATTATCAGCAAAGGTTTTTTAAAAAGTGAACTACTCCTTTAATCATTCAGTTGCAAAAATAGCTGTTTTAAATCAAATCATGATCATCACTATTCATGACAGTCAAGAGACATCATTAAACTAAAAGCAGGGACTGTGCCCTTAAAAATTACACTTTTAATGCGATGGCCTTCCATTTCCGCTCTCTTTCTGTCACACATTACGGCTCTCATCTCATCTGTCACACACACACACACACGCACGCAAGCACACAATATCTGCTATATTGCTCAGAGTAACTGAAGGAAGATACTGAATATCATTAGCCAACTACACATTGTATGGGTCAAAATTATCGATTCTTCTTTTATTCCAAAAATCCTTAGGATATTAAGTAAAGATTATGTTCCATAAAGATATTTTTGTAAATTTCCACAATTGCAAACATAAATGCACAACTTTTCCAGTTTTGATTTTTTTACCCTCTCACATTCCAGATATTTCTGCCAAATAAAGTCCTATCCTAACAAATCATACATCAATGGAAAGTGTATTTATTCAGCTTGCATATGATGTATATACAGTATCTCAATTTAAAAAAAATAAAATGACCCCTGTGACTGGTTTTCCAAGGTCACATTATCACTAAAGTAAACGTCAGCTTTACACACGATCTCACGGTTTGTTTAGACTGATGTTATTAAGTCTTCTAACATGTTTTGCGCACTTCTAATAGGATCTGGTGAATCAGCGGCGGCTGCTATGGGAGAGTGTGTGACCTGCTGTCATGAGAACGAACACGGCTCGACTAAATGAGACACCAGCTGCATCTATAGCTTCACTTCTCACCACTGAGAGAGAGAGAGAGAGAGGAACGCTTCTAATCATCACTGTAATCACCATTCAAAGCAATCCTCAAGAGGAGGAGAGGAAATTACAGGCTAATGTTAGCACTCTACTTTGAAACATTCATTAATTGATACGTGTAAGACTCAACACTTCGATTTCTGCCAAACCTCCATGACTGAAGATGAGGGTCGTGTAACATATGCTGCATTTCTGTGTCCAACGAGATCTCTTCAGTTTCGCAAGCATTTCTACAAGACAACCAGAGTAAACGGATAGCTAATCTCACACATTTCTAATCTCACACAGTTCTAACAGTGGAACCAGTTCTAACAGTGACCAGTTCTAACAGTGAACCCAGTTCTAACAGTGAAACCAGTTCTAACAGTGAAACCAGTTCTAACAGTGAACCCAGTTCTAACAGTGAAACCAGTTCTAACAGTGAAACCAGTTCTAACAGTGAAAACAGTACTAATAGTGAAACCAGTTCTAACAGTGAAACCGGTTCTAACAGTTAAACCAGTTCTAATAGTGAAACCAGTTCTAACAGTGAAACCGGTTCTAACAGTGAAACCAGTTCTAACAGTGAAACCAGTTCTAACAGTGAAACAAGTTCTAACAGTGAAACCGGTTCTAACAGTTAAACCAGTTCTAATAGTGAAACCAGTTCTAACAGTGAAACCGGTTCTAACAGTGAAACCAGTTCTAACAGTGACCAGTTCTAACAGTGACCAGTTCTAACAGTGAAACCAGTTCTAACAGTGAAACCAGTTCTAACAGTGAAACCAGTTCTAACAGTGAAACCAGTTCTAACAGTGAAAACAGTACTAATAGTGAAACCAGTTCTAACAGTGAAACCGGTTCTAACAGTTAAACCAGTTCTAATAGTGAAACCAGTTCTAACAGTGAAACCGGTTCTAACAGTTAAACCAGTTCTAACAGTGAAACCAGTTTTAACAGTGAAACCAGTTCTAACAGTGAAACAAGTTCTAACAGTGAAACCGGTTCTAACAGTTAAACCAGTTCTAATAGTGAAACCAGTTCTAACAGTGAAACCGGTTCTAACAGTGAAACCAGTTCTAACAGTAAAACCAGTTCTAACAGTGACCAGTTCTAACAGTGAAACCAGTTCTAACAGTAAAACCAGTTCTAACAGTGAAACCAGTTCTAACAGTGACCAGTTCTAACAGTGAAACCGGTTCCAAAAGTGAAACCAGTTCTAACAGTGAAATCAGTTCCAACAGTGAAACCAGTTTTAACAGTGTAACCAGTTCTACCAGTGAAACCAGTTCTACCAGTGAAACCAGTTCTAACAGTGAAACCAGAACGGAGGCGTAGTTGCAGCTAATTTGCATTTAAAGAGACACACACAAAAACGGCACGTTACTCATAGCCCAAAAGGGGCAAATGTGACGAGCTATAATAAATAATCTGGGGGGAATTTTGATCTGAAATTTCACACACACTTTCTGAGGCGCCATAGATTTATATTACATCTCATGAAAAGATCACATTATTGTCCACTCACCTCCTCCCACTGGTGAATGTAGCGAATGAGCCGCGAGAGTCGAAGCAGTCGTAACAAACTGAGGATCTTCGTGAAGCGTACGATCCGCAGAGCGCGTGCTGTCTTGTAGAAATCCGAATCGATGCGCGTCTCCACGATGAGGAAGATGTAGTCCACGGGGATGGAGGAGATGAAGTCCACCACGAACCAGGAGCGCAGATATTTGATCTTGATCTGCTGAGGGTCCAGAATGATCTCGGCGTTGTCCTCCTTCACGATCCCGGTGCGGAAGTTCAACACCAGGTCCATGAGGAAGAAGGTGTCGGAAACCACGTTGAAGACGATCCACGGTGGCGTGTGCTCGTCTTTGAAGAAGGTGATGCCCACGGGAATGATGATTAGATTTCCCACCATCAGGAGAAGCATGGTGAGATCCCAGTAAAACCTGGAGGAGAGTGACAGAATGACAAGTATGTTGTATGCTGTGTCCATCCACCTATTGTTATCCACATGTTGGCGTATCGCATTAAATTAAGAAAAAGAGTTTGTTCTTCAGAACCCCTCGGCAGATATTATTTCCTGTATGCATCAACCTCACTTCATTTTAATAATTTTATCGTATTTAAAAGCGCAGTAAGCAATTTCTGAGAAAAAACTGTTGCTATTTGAAATCACCAAAAAACAAGCCCCACCCCCTACCCCAAATGACCACACCCCTATCTCAATAGCTCCACCCCCAAAACATGAACACGCTATGCTACACAGGTACCTCCCTCGTCATGAGTGAACACGCCCCCTACTGCTGATTAGCTCACTCTCTCTCCTCCCTCGTCATGAGTGGACACGCCCCCTACTGCTGATTGGCTCACTCTCTCCTCCCTCATCATGAGTGGACACGCCCCTATTGCTGATTAGCTCTCTCTCTCTCCTCCCTCGTCATGAGTGGTCACGCCCCCTATTGCTGATTAGCTCACTCTCTCTCCTCCCTCGTCATGAGTGAACACGCCCCCTACTGCTGATTAGCTCACTCTCTCTCCTCCCTCATCATGAGTGGACACGCCCCCTACTGCTGATTGGCTCACTCTCTCCTCCCTCATTATGAGTGGACACGCCTCCTACTGATCTTTGGCTCACTCTCTCCTCCCTCATCATGAGTGGACACGCCCCCTACTGATGATTAGCTCACTCTCTCTCCTCCCTCATCATGAGTGGACACGCCCCCTATTGCTGATTAGCTCACTCTCTCTCCTCCCTCGTCATGAGTGGACACGCCCCCTACTGCTGATTAGCTCACTCTCTCTCCTCCCTTACCATGAGTAGACACGCCCCCTATTGCTGATTGGCTCACTCTCTCTTCCCTCACCATGAGTGGACACGCCCCCTACTGATGTTTGGCTCACTCTCTCCTCCCTCATCATGAGTGGACACGCCCCTTACTGCTGATTAGCTCACTCTCTCTCCTCCCTCGTCATGAGTGGACACGCCCCTTACTGCTGATTAGCTCACTCTCTCTCCTCCCTCATCATGAGTGGACACGCCCCTTACTGCTGATTAGCTCACTCTCTCTCCTCCCTCATCATGAGTGGACACGCCCCTTACTGCTGATTAGCTCACTCTCTCTCCTCCCTCACCATGAGTGGACACGCCCCCTATTGCTGATTGGCTCTCTCTTCCCTCACCATGTGTAGACACGCCCCCTACTGCTGATTGGCTCACTCTCTCTCCTCCGTCATCATGAGAGGACACGCCCCCTACTGATGTTTGGCTCACGCTCTCTCCTCCCTCGTCATGAGTGGACACGCCCCCTACTGATCTTTGGCTCACTCTCTCCTCCCTCATCATGAGTGGACACGCCCCCTACTGATGATTAGCTCACTCTCTCTCCTCCCTCATCATGAGTGGACACGCCCCCTATTGCTGATTAGCTCACTCTCTCTCCTCCCTCGTCATGAGTGAACACGCCCCCTACTGCTGATTAGCTCACTCTCTCTCCTCCCTCATCATGAGTGGACACGCCCCCTACTGCTGATTGGCTCACTCTCTCCTCCCTCATTATGAGTGGACACGCCTCCTACTGATCTTTGGCTCACTCTCTCCTCCCTCATCATGAGTGGACACGCCCCCTACTGATGATTAGCTCACTCTCTCTCCTCCCTCATCATGAGTGGACACGCCCCCTATTGCTGATTAGCTCACTCTCTCTCCTCCCTCGTCATGAGTGGACACGCCCCCTACTGCTGATTAGCTCACTCTCTCTCCTCCCTTACCATGAGTAGACACGCCCCCTATTGCTGATTGGCTCACTCTCTCTTCCCTCACCATGAGTGGACACGCCCCCTACTGATGTTTGGCTCACTCTCTCCTCCCTCATCATGAGTGGACACGCCCCTTACTGCTGATTAGCTCACTCTCTCTCCTCCCTCGTCATGAGTGGACACGCCCCTTACTGCTGATTAGCTCACTCTCTCTCCTCCCTCATCATGAGTGGACACGCCCCTTACTGCTGATTAGCTCACTCTCTCTCCTCCCTCACCATGAGTGGACACGCCCCCTATTGCTGATTGGCTCTCTCTTCCCTCACCATGTGTAGACACGCCCCCTACTGCTGATTGGCTCACTCTCTCTCCTCCGTCATCATGAGAGGACACGCCCCCTACTGATGTTTGGGTCACGCTCTCTCCTCCCTCATCATGAGTGGACACGCCCCCTACTGCTGATTGGCTCACTCTCTCTCCTCCGTCATCATGAGAGGACACGCCCCCTACTGATGTTTGGCTCACGCTCTCTCCTCCCTCATCATGAGTGGACACGCCCCCTACTGCTGATTGGCTCACTCTCTCTCCTCCCTCATCATGAGTGGACACACCCCCTACTGCTGATTGGCTACAAGTGTGTTGTGTGTCAGAGTTTCTCAGAAATG
>NC_142778.1:36335071-36377571 GCF_988280905.1 Pimephales promelas | reverse complement strand
CTATCTATCTATCTATCTATCTATCTATCTATCTATCTATCTATCTATCTATCTATCTATCTATCTATCTATCTATCTATCTCTCTATCCATCCATCTCTCTATCCATCCATCCATCTTTCTTTCCATCCATCCATCCATCTCTCTATCCATCCATTCATCCATCCATCTCTCTATCCATCCATCCATCTTTCTTTCTTTCCATCCATCCATCCATCTCTCTATCCATCCATTCATCCATCCATCTCTCTATCCATCCATCCATCTTTCTTTCCATCCATCCATCCATCCATCCATCTTTCTTTCCATCCATCCATCCATCCATCTATCTATCCATCCATCCATCTTTCTTTCCATCCATCCATCCATCCATCCATCCATCTTTCTTTCCATCCATCCATCCATCCATCCATCCATCCATCCATCCATCCATCTATCTATCCATCCATCCATCTTTCTTTCCATCCATCCATCCATCCATCCATCCATCTTTCTTTCCATCCATCCATCCATCCATCTATCTATCCATCCATCCATCTTTCCATCCATCCATCCATCCATCCATCTTTCCATCCATCCATCCATCCATCCATCTATCTATCTATCCATCCATCCATCCATCCATCTCTCTATCTATCCATAAAATCCATCCATCTATCCATCCATCCATCCATCTCTCTATCCATCCATCCATCTTTCTTTCCATCCATCCATCCATCCATCCATCCATCCATCTATCTAGTATCCATCCATCTTTCCATCCATCCATCTCTCTATCCATCCATCCATCTTTCTTTCCATCCATCCATCCATCCATCCATCTTTCTTTCCATCCATCCATCCATCCATCCATCCATCCATCCATCCATCCATCCATCCATCCATCCATCCATTTATCTATCCATCCATCCATCTTTCCATCCATCCATCCATCCATCCATCCATCCATCTTTCTTTCTTTCCATCCATCCATCCATCCATCCATCCATCCATCCATCCATCCATCCATCCATTTATCTATCCATCCATCCATCTTTCCATCGATCTATCCATCCATCCATCCATCTCTCTATCCATCCATCCATCTTTCCATCCATCCATCCATCCATCTCTCTATCCATCCATCCATCCATCCATCTTTCTTAGCCTTTCATCCTGAATCGGTCACACAAACACAATCTCCCAGTAATCTGGATGGCTAATTCACTCAAACTCACTCGTACGTTCATGTTTTAGGGGCGGAGTAAGAGGAGGTCCTTCCTGATGACTCGTTGTGAAAATTTAGCCATCTTATAAAATACACACGAATTAAGGTGAGATCGTATTGGTCACACAGATCCAGATCTCCAGCTCACGTGTGTGTGTGTGTGTTTCACTTCTCATGAAGCACAAGCTCAGTTTGTCATGATGGCCAAACCTGCCCGTCTCTATCAGCCCTGCTAAACCTTCTGTTCCCCCACAGGCTCGCGTTACACACACACACACACACACACACTCGTGCAGACAGATGTCTGCGCCGGAGCGGAACGGGAGGATCGGGCTGGTTTGGGGAGTCTTTTACTGGGCAACACTGAGGTTCAGTAACACTAAAGTCTGGAACATAAAGGACCAGCAGGGGTCAAATCTGGCCCTCGTCCCCGGCCCCGGGACACTGAGGGGGCCATGTTCCTCCAGACAACAATCCTGCACATTTTGCCAAAAAAATTTGTAAAAAAAAATTCTACCAATATAGCAACAAATTCATAAATATTCACAAAAACTCTTATTATTAATAATAAAATATATAACAAAATAATAAAATATAATTAATAATAAAATAAATAATAATAAAGTTTATTTGAAAAATGCACCTCAATTTTATCAAAAATATTTAAAAAAAAAAAATATTCATAAAAAAAATATACATAAAATGTAACTAACAGTAATACAACATAATTCTATATAATCTAGGGAGGGTCTTCATTTTATAAACAATTTGATTGGATCGCCAAATTTACAATAGAAAATATTATTGCTTTATTTTATTTCCCCCAACTATGGAGACTTGGTGACGTCAGCAGAACAGAGATGTCTCTTAAAAGCAGAGGGAAATACATTTTCATGATTTATCATGAAGACAAACATATTTTTCATCAGAATAACGTGCACTGATTAAACGTTCCTTATAAGAAAAATGTACTTAGAAAGTCCATTTTGATTTTATGGTGACTTTAAATATCAATATTTAACATGAGAGATTTTCCACATCAGATATCAGTGCAATAAAACATGGTTGTGTTTCAAAAGTCAGACAATTAATTAAAAGGAAAAGTTATTTATAACTATACTGAGTATTCGAAAAGACACATTCAGAAAATGATTATGCCAATCCGGTTTAGTGTCTAGTTTAGAAAAAAAATTCAGAGCAATTTCTGAGCAGTTAATGAGCAGTCAGAGTTAGAGCATTAAGAGTTCACAGAAACATGTAAATCATTGATCTGACATGACCTCAGGGTCACACAGGGCTCGCCGCTAACCTCCAGAGCGACCAACTAAAGATCAAGACATATTCACGCACCGGAATGAAGAGAAACGCATGCAGAAACAGAAACCTCGGGCTCATTATGAGGTCACTTCCTGCTCCTCATGAGGTCACTTCCTGCTCCTCAAGATTCAACAGAACCACAGACATGTGTGCGCTGTTTGATTTTGGCTAGAATTAACTTAACAGCAGTGAAAAATAAAAAATAAAAACACCCAAATTTAGTACGAAATCCACAAATATTAACCTATTAAATAATACATAAATTAACACTTGTAATTTAAAATAATAATAATAATAATAATAATAACATTAAATTAATATTTAATTAAAAAACACAAATATAGTAAGAAATCCACAATTAAATAATAAAAAAATTAAAAAAATAATTTAAAATAATAATAATAAAAATATTTAATATTTAATTTAAAAAACACAATGCACAAATATTAACCTATTAAATCATAAATAAATTAAACTTATAATTTTAAATAATAATAATAATAATAATAAAACATTAAATTAATATTTATTAATAACACAAATATAGAAATAAATCCACAAATATTAACCTATTAAATAATAAATACATTTAAAATTATAATTTAAAATAATAATAATAAAAAACAATAAATTAATATTTAATAAAAAATACAAATATAGTAAGAAATCCACAAAAATTAACCTATTAAATAATAAATAAATTAAAATGATCATTTAGAATAATTATAATAATAAAAACATAAAAATTAATATTTAATAAAAAACACAAATGTAGTAAGAAATCCATAAATATTAACCTATTAAATAATAAATAAATTAAAATAATAATTTAAAATAATAATAATAATAATAATAAATATTAAATTAATATTTAGTTTAAAAAATACAAATATAGTAAGAAATCCACAAATATTAACCTATTAAATAATTAAAATAATACT
The DNA here is from genome assembly GCF_988280905.1 of Pimephales promelas. Lineage (NCBI taxonomy): Eukaryota > Metazoa > Chordata > Actinopteri > Cypriniformes > Leuciscidae > Pimephales > Pimephales promelas. Next base: position 36,374,107 of record NC_142778.1, on the reverse strand, counting down.
TTAAAATAATAATAATAAACATTAAATTAATATTTAATTTTAAAAACACAAATATAGTTAGAAATCCACAAACATTAACCCAAATAAATAATAAATGAATTAAATAAAAATAATAAAAAAGAAAAAAAAACTGTAAAATAATATGTAATTAAAATTAATTATTAAAAATGTAACCCAAAGGCAACCTAAAATATAATTAAGACACATTTAACTTCTTAACTTGGAGAGCACAAGTGTGGAGGGCTTCACTGTATTATTTGAAGGGGAGTTTGGGAATAAGCAAGAGGAGATCATTAAAAATCTGCTTATCCATGTAGAAAATCTCCATGTTTGGTGTCACCACTGCTTGGGCAAGCAGTCTTTCTCCTCTCAACCTCTCGCTCTTTCTTCCTCCTCCACGTCACCTTCTATTGATCAGGTGTAATTTGCATCAGTGGCAGATGAACAGAGTCGTGTGCGGATGATTTATTCATTTGGAATCAAAAAGCAAAAGAATCTTCAGAGAAGGAGAGACTGCGGGCGTTGAAGAGGAGCCCTCTCGTTCTCTGGATCCCTGGGAGCCCCGGGGCCGGTGCTGTGCGAGTCCTTCTAATTAACAAGGTGAATCACGCCGCCACTCTCTAATTAGCCAACGCCACAATCTAATGGAAGCGTACGGCACACTCAGAAACTCTCTCCAACCTTTCTTTCTCTCGCACAGGTCTTCCCCACACACGGGAGGGCGAGAGGGAATGTGCAGCGCTCGCTCCTCGAGGGTCAGAGGTCACGCTGGAAGACGCCGACACGTCACCTCAGAATAATGCTCACTAATCAGATTGGAAATTTACATCAAAATTTGAACTTCATTTATCAATGGAATTTCATTTAGGATGAAAAGGAGTTAGCAATAATTATTTTAGAACACCTAAATAAATATTCTTGAAAAATTAGCACAATTACAAATTGTTTGGGAAATCATTCTTATTAAATTGTTAATCAAATGGGTAGAAGTAAAAAATAAAATCTGAATTTAATCAACATAATTGTATTATATTATACTATATATTAATATTTATTTGCAAGTATTTTTTAATTTATTTTACCATTATTTTAGAAAAGCAAAACTATATATATTTTTATATATATAACCTCATTTATGAAACACGCACAACATGAATTTGTGTAAATTGTCTGTAAAATAATTTTTATTAATGAGATGGGCAGAAGAAATCTGTAAAATGACAAATAAAATTAACAAAATCAGATTTTTTTAAAAAGAATATTATATTATACTATAAATTAATTGAATTGAAATATATATTTTCATTTTAATTTTTTTACCATTATTTTAGATATTTATATTTTATTTTATTATATTGTATTTATCTGTATTTTTACCATTATTTTGTAAAAGCAAAATTATTTAATATACTAAGCATCATTCATGAAACATGCATGGAAGAAATAATTTTTAGTGTACATAAATTATTGAATCAATGTGGCGTGCAGAAGGAAGGAATATCATTCTATCCATTCGTATAATGAATGAAATTATAAAATTCATTAAACACTACAGTTCAAAAGTTTAGGGTCAATAATATATATTTTCTAAGAATTTTTTTTCAGAAAGGATGCATTAAATTGATCAAAAGTGACAGTAAAGGCATTTATAATAAAGCAAAATATTTCTTTTTTTAATTACATGCAGTGACCTTTCCACTCAAAGAATCCTGAAAAAAAATCACGGTTTGCACAAAAATATGAAGCAGCAACTGTTTTCAACACTGATAATAATCATAAATGTGTCTTGAGCATCAGATCCTCATATTAGAGTGATTCTGAAGGATCATGTGACACTGAAGACTGGAGTAATGATGATGAAAATTCACAGGAATAAATTCAATTCAACAATATATTCGCTTAGAAATCAATTATTTTATATTTTAATAATATTTCATATTTTTTAGTGTATTTTTGATCAGAGTTGATGAGCAGAATAGACCCCAAACTTCTGAAAAATAGTGTATAAAATAAAGCATGTGTGAACCGGGCCGCTGTAAACAGCATTAATTTGTTAAAAGTTGTTGGTTATTCTCTGAAGATCACCTGAACTGGACTGAGAGGTCACGGGACGGCTAGTCTGGAGTCTGGTTTTCTAACACTGACCGTTTCATCTTTCTGTTCGTTGTGTGCCATTCGCCTTCTCTTTGGTTTTGTTGTTCAGGCCCATCAGTTCATCCCCAAAAGAGTAGCGCTTCATGCCCGATTCCCCTGCTGCTAACATCCCAAGGAGATCCACGCACAAAGAGAAAGACCTCCTACAGGCGGCCACACACACACACACACTGTTCAGATTCCTCGCCATCTCGCTCACAGGCACAAATCTCGCTTTGTGTTGTTCTTTCTCTCATTACGGCACTTTGTAATAATATTCACAAACACACAGGAACACCAAAGGTATTTTTAAAGCTTGCTTTTCTTCTCCGCTTCTTTTTCATTCCATCTGAAATTTGACTTCGGGAATTTTAGGGATGAAACAAGCAACCACAACAAGGAAAATAATAGATTGAGGACAGACGTTTCAGCGGCTGCGTTGCATCTTTTGTCTTGTAAAAAGGCTTTGCTGTGAAACTTTTAACCTTAAAAATCTGAGTTTTTGTTGAGATTAAGATCAAATGTTTCTCCTAGACAGCAATCAGACGTTTGCCAACGATTCCTGCTTTTCATCTTGGAAAAAAAAGACCGTAAAAAGTGCTCCATAAAGCTTCTCAGCAATGTATGTCTGCTAGTATGTCAATGCAAATTCATATTCCCCGAAGGACAAATGCTCTGAGCTTCTACACGTTACATTTAATCTCAGGTTTCTTTCGTTTCTACATCTCGCATTTTGAGAAACAATCACGTTTTCCACCCAATGAATCATTAAAAAGACAAAGAATGAATAGATGAAATGCTTTTTTGCATGTTGTCAAGTCTGACCTGTAGATATGCCTCAATGGTCAACTGATTTAGCCAACACCAGATATTGAGTCATTCGAAACATGTTTCACAAACGGATAAACTTAGCTGTAATGCATCAGAACCATTACAATTCCCTCTATGATGGAAATATTACATCATATTCTGAGGTCTTGGCAAAATCAATGCACTTCTTTGCTCCTGCGTAGTCACATTTTCCGAAGGATGGTTCGCTCCACAGAAGGAACCAAAGCGTTTAGGCATTATGGGATGTTTGGATCGGGCTTCTACCCACAACACTGAACGCAAGAACGCAGTTCTAGCATAAAGAAGACAGATATAAAGACGGAGGAGGGAAAGAAACTGTAATCGCCTGAGGAGGGAAAATATTTGGGAAAAGTTATTGGAACAAAAAGCGATTCCCAAAGGACACGTGAAGGACCTCAGCTTCACGAGGATGCGAAAACCGTACAAGAAAGAGAGAATGTAAGACACACAGAGGGGAGAGAGGACAAACGGTCTAGAAAAACGCGGCATTTTTTTGTGATTGTTGCGGGCAAAAATTGATTGATTACACGGCCCGTTTTCTTTAAAAATGCGATGGAATATGCGAGATATTTTGTGTTTTTTTGTTTATATAGCACTATTAATACACAACCCAAGTTGAACCAAAGTGCTTTACATACAGATTCCCATGAAGGATAAAAATAAAAACATACTTCAACCAGTTAAAATATCACATCTACTCATTGTAGGCTAAGGACATCAGATATGATTTACACAGATGCTTAAAAATCGACAGCGATTATTTATGCAATTTTATGCGATGAAATTGCAGGAACTTGCAAAAAATGCGGTTTGATGAAAAAGAGAAAAAAAAAGTGATTCCCCCAACATCATGTTCTCACTAGGCTAATGTAAGAGTCATTTCTTATTATTGATAAGCAAGCATACTACATCATAGAAAGTGCTGTGAATATTTAATTTCTCATCTTGTGAGAGTGTAAATAAGGTGTGGCCCCTTTAAGAGCTCTCTGCAGTGTTATATGTGCGCCTCAAACACCCCATGTGTGCGGGTAATTTCTGTTTGATGCTACTTCTTTTATCTTATGTTGTTTATTAAGTAACTATGTGATGGTAGAACGTGCGGCAGACAGTTATACCAGTTCGATTTGTGAGATGTCAATCGCCTATTTCATAACGTTCCCATGGAAACGGGGGGAAATGGTTGCTCTTGTGTGAAGCAAACGCAACATTTTTCAACTTTCTGCTACGATACAAGTGGCTTTTTTTGCAACGAAAATGCGAGGATTATGAAATTATGCAAACCCCGCATATTTTGCACGGAAATCGGCAATTTATGCGGCAAAAGTGCGGCGTATTTGAAAAAATGCGGCCCCCGCATAAATATGCGGACTTTGGCTGATTTTGCATTCAATTCAGCGATCGCATAATCGCGTTTTTCTGGAGGGACTGAATAGTGGTCGTGACAGAAATACCAGCCCGTTATCATCCCAAGGCGTCATATAGTGACGCTTTTGTCTACATCCAACACACATGGCACCCTTTAGCATCAATATGAGACGTAGATATGGGCCAGAAGGCGCCTCCTAGTGGTCTAACCCTAACACTACCCCAGAACTAAACCTACCATACACTGTAAAAAATGATTTTTTGGTGAAGTAAATACTAGTGAAAAAACCCAATGTAATTTACTTGAAAAAGTTAGTTCAGGCAAGAATTTAAAAAACTAAGTAAATTCCATATCAGTACTTATTTCAAGCGAGTATAAATGAAAGTGTAAATAAATATCAACTCAATAAAATTAAGTAAAAATTGCTCAACTTTTCTGATACTGGGGTTCCCATCATGCACTGGACCTTGAATAATTAATGAGGTTCATTTTTCACTGGTTTCCAGCTGTATTTACACTGTTTTGTCATTGATTTTTGTTTTCAGCATTAGTAAATTGCCATTTTGTGACATTTCGAGTAAATCTTTTGCTTAAAACGACACATTCAAACACAAAAACGATCCATCAAATGTTACCACCATTGTGTATTGTCTACCAAGTATTGAGGTGTTTGCATTCACATAAGGCTTAAAGTCTGACATGATGTATATATAAATTACTTAGATGATCTAAGTAAAGAACATACTATAAATGACTAATAAAATTCAAGATAATTGTTTTAGTGAAATGTAATACAAAGGCAAAGGAAATCGGTATTAATCAACCTTTTACAAGCCGAGTTAAAATTACTTATTTTTTGTAAAGTTTACTTAATTCCACATTCCAAGTAAATTTAACTTAAAGATTTCTAATTAAAGCTACTGGTAAATATGTTTAGGTTTTTACTTGGCAAATCTTTGTAAATTTGCTAGCATTTTCTGAGTGAGATCGTTTAGCAAGGTTTTTTCAAGTAAATCCTACTCCAAATTTTTTACAGTGTACCCGAACAAAGCTCTGTGCATGTTATATTGACGATAAAGGGTGCCATGTGCGTTGGATTTCAAAAGTGTCACTATATGACGCCCTAGGATGTGAACGCGTTGGAAATACAGGTTTGGAAGGAGTAAACCGTTTTTGTTTGAAGGATCTCTTTCCCGGTCGGATTGATCTCGGCCCACTCTCAGTCTTCATCAGCTCTGGGAGCGAGCGTTCACCAGCGCCTCTCTTACTCTGTCCTTGTCTGTGACACGCCGGCCGGCGGCTGCGCTGACCAGAGGCTGTTGTGGTAAAACACAACGCTTTACCCAGGTGGTCAGCAGTGGTCACTCGCCGTCCTCTCCTGTTCAGATGATGAATCTGTGTCCGTGTGACCTGACACAGTGATGTATCTGCCAGGGCTTCTCTCGCTCGCTCTCTTTTATGTATTTGCGGCTTCTTTCACTTTATTTTGCCTTCTTCTTCTCTCTATTTGTCATGTGTCCCCTCACAATCTCTCCACTTTTCTCTGCAGATTCGTTTTATCTGCAGCGAGGCGCTGCTTATTAGGGTGGGCGGCCCTGTTCCTGTTTGCTGTCTCTTTTTTTTTTGGGCATTGATTTTCACCGAGGGCGCTTTAAAAATATCCCATCTGACCTTTGGGCATCGCTGAGGACTGTGGAAATAGGTTCCCGAACACACTCGCTCGATGACATTACGGGGAGTCGGATGTTTGTGAGGGGCTGAAATAAGACGAATGGATAGAAACAGACAACATCTCTCCATCAGACGCACGCGTTTGTAGAGGAACACGCGTCTCCCGAAGGAAAGAAAAATCACCAGTCGAAATCACAAATAGAAAACACTTTCAGACGAGTCTCAAACTGTGCTCAGGTTTGCCAAGATGCCAAAGGTTAGAGATATAAACTCGAGATGATAGAACTATAAAATGCGATCCTCTATACTCTTAAAGGAGTAGTTCACTTTTTTTTAAAAAAAACTTTTGCTGAAATTTGATAAATTTCAAGATGTCCATGTCTTTCTTTCTTCAGTTGAAAAGAAATTAAGGTTTTTGATGAAAACATTCCAGGATTTTTCTCCATATAATGGACTTCAATGGGAACCAAATGGTTCAAGGTCTAAAAGGCAGTTTCAGTGCAAACTGCAAACTGTTCAAAGGGCTTTAAACGATTCCAGATGATGAATAAGGGTCTTATCAAGCGAAACGATCGCTCATTTAATAAATAAATAACAAAGTTTATGTTTTATAAGCTCAAATTGTCGCCTTGCTCTGTTCTGTGATGCGCGTTCGTGACTCCTGTTCATGAAAATGAACGAATCTTTTCCCAAATCCATTCGCTCATTTCGTTCGTTGAATGAACCAAATGACACTATAAAAGTATCGTTCATTTTGATAAACAGGAGAGTCACGAACGCGCATCACAGAACAGAGCAAGGCGACCATTTGAGCTTATAAAACTTAAACTATATATTTTTTTTTAAATGAGCGATCGTTTCGCTTGATAAGACCCTTATTCATCATCTGGAATTGTTTAAAGCCCTTTGAACAGTTTGCAGTTTGCACTGAAACTGCCTTTTAGACCTTGAACCGTTTGGTTCCCATTGAAGTCCATTATATGGAGAAAAATCCTGGAATGTTTCCATCAAAAACCTTAATTTCTTTTCGACTGAAGAAAGAAAGACATGGACATCTTGGATGACATGGGGGTGAGTAAATTATCAGCAAAAGTGTTTTTAAAAGTGAACTACTCCTTTAAGGTCAATGGTTAATGCCGACAATGGGCAACCAGATAAGACACAGGGCCCATAACTGGTATGAATTATCCAGATATAAATGTATTGTCCATTTTCAATGGGAAAATGCCCAACCAACAATCGTTCAGAAACTTAGATTGCTCCAAAAGTTGCCCTGTGTATCATCACTTCACTGGATGACCAGTAGGGTCAGTTTACATCTAACCTAATAAACTTTCGGAGCATCTAAGACAAAGTTCATGCATGAAACATAATGCCGATATAAACATATTGAGAGCTTCATTAGGACTCATGAGCAGTAAAATAATAACCTAATATAAGGGGATGGATGGATGATCCGTGGAGTCTGTCTGGGAGAAATTACTGAGATATTAAATTATATTTTGTTGCGTTGCCCATGGCTTTATATTGTATAAAAAAATGAAAACTACTTCATCAATTACTCACCCACATCATTCCACACCGGTAAAACATTTCTAAGGAGTGTGAATAAAAGACAACTGTCACAATATTTTCCCTTTGAACTACTTTAAGAAATGAAATTTGGTGTTACGGAAACGACTAGAAGTGACACTCACAAAAGATGCGGAAAGAGTCCATACACACACACACACACACACCACAGAAGTGCAATGTATTGTGTGTTTGTGTGTGTTCTGGTGTGGTTATGAGTAATAAACCCCTCTCTCGCCGTTCTCCCCGTCACAGAGAGTGAAGGCAGTGCGGATCAACCTCATTATCCTGATGGAAATTTGGGCAGATGTGCGAAACCTCCACGACACACGCAAACAGCAGCTCTGTCGCCCGCAGCCAATCAGATGAAGACCAGAGGAAGAACCGCACTGAGAAACACCACCATTACACCCAGAGAGAGAGAGAGAGAGAGAGAGAGAGAGAGAGAGAGAGAGAGAGAGAGAGAGGGAGCGTTTCTGGTGGAATAGCAAATAAAAGAGAGATTTCAGCCTTTTTAAAATTCTGATTGGAAACAAATTGGGGGTTTTGACGACATATGAAGAGAGCGAGTGTGTGTGTGTGTGTGTGTGTGAGCAGTAGTAGTCGCTCTGTGAGTTGTAAAGTTAATCTGCAGTGTTGAGATGATGAGCTGCCTGCCACTTAACAGGGCGGAGATCCACTTTGATCACACGGCCTCGGGCGCAGCCTATTACAAATCACCTCATTTACATACAGCACAGGCTGATGGGAAGACTACAATCCACTCTTAAGGGTTACCTCGCTAATGTGGAGCAGAAGAGCGGGAGCGAGAGGGAACTTGAAGAAAAGATGGACAGTCAGGAAAGCAGCGCTAGCTAGATGATAATGAGTTAGCAAACCTTCAGACAGAACTCAGATGAGGCTCTCTCAGCCGGACCACATCACACACCGATAGATAGAGCGACAGATAATGAGACATTTCTACAGAACAGATGATGCTTTTCTTCAGAGAATATTAAATGGACTGCATTTATATAGCGCTTTCATAGACCCACTAGCCACCAAAGCGCTTTACATTTTGCCTCACATTCACCCATTCACACACTCATTCACACACTGACGGCGGTGTCAGCCATGCAAGGAGCGTTAGGAGCAGCTGGGGTTAGGTGTCTTGCTCATGGACACCTCGACACTTGGTCAGGTGGAACCGAGGACTGAACCACCAACTTTTCGGTTTGTAGACAACCCACATGAACCACTGAGCCACTCAATACAAATAAATCCGTTTTGACTGTCAGCACAACAAATCTGTTGTTGAACAGACACAGAAAACTATTGATGACAATTAATGATTTTTTTTTCATTGCAGCTCATCAGCCGAACCAATCAGAACTGAGTCTGAGAATGCTTACAACTTACAATTCCATTTCAGCTCATGGTGAACAGAAGGATGGATGGATGGAGATAGACAGAACGATCAGAGAGATAGATAGAAAGATCAGATAGATAGACAGAACGATCAGATAGATGGATGGAGATAGACAAACGATTAGATGGATGGATGGATGGATAGATAGATAGATAGATAGAACGCTCAGATAGATAGATAGATGGATAGATAGATGGATGGATGAAGATAGACCGAACGATTGGATGGATGGATGGATGGATCGAACGATTGGATGGATGGATAGATAGATAGATGGATAGATAGATGGATGGATGAAGATAGACCGAACGATTGGATGGATGGATGGATCGAACGATTGGATGGATGGATGGATGGATGGAAAGATAAATGGATGGATGGATGGATGAAGATAGGATGAACGATTGGATGGATGGATGGATGAATGGATGGATGGATGGAAAGATAAATGGATGGATGGATGGATGAAGATAGGCTGAACGATTGGATGGATGGATGAAGATAGGCTGAACGATTGGATGGATGGATGGATGGATGGATGAAGATAGGCTGAACGATTGGATGGATGGATGGATGGATGGATAGATAAATGGATGGATGGATGGATGGATGGATGAAGATAGGCTGAACGATTGGATGGATGGATGGATGGATGGATGGATAGATAAATGGATGGATGAAGATAGGCTGAACGATTGGATGGATGGATGGATGGATGAAGATAGGCTGAACGATTGGATGGATGGATGGATAGATAGATGGATAGATAGATAGATGGATGGATGGATGGATAGATAGATAGATAGATAGATAGATAGATAGATAGATAGATAGATAGATAGATAGATAGATAGATAGATAGATAGATAGATAGATAGATAGATAGATAGATAGATAGATAGATAGATAGATAGATAGATAGATAGATAGATAGATAGAACGCTCAGATAGATAGATAGATGGATAGATAGATGGATGGATGAAGATAGACCGAACGATTGGATGGATGGATGGATCGAACGATTGGATGGATGGATAGATAGATAGATGGATAGATAGATGGATGGATGAAGATAGACCGAACGATTGGATGGATGGATGGATCGAACGATTGGATGGATGGATGGATGGATGGAAAGATAAATGGATGGATGGATGGATGAAGATAGGATGAACGATTGGATGGATGGATGGATGGATGAATGGATGGATGGATGGAAAGATAAATGGATGGATGGATGGATGTATGGATGGATGGATGAAGATAGGCTGAACGATTGGATGGATGGATGAAGATAGGCTGAACGATTGGATGGATGGAAAGATAAATGGATGGATGGATGGATGAAGATAGGCTGAACGATTGGATGGATGTATGGATGGATGGATGAAGATAGGCTGAACGATTGGATGGATGGATGAAGATAGGCTGAACGATTGGATGGATGTATGGATGGATGGATGAAGATAGGCTGAACGATTGGATGGATGGATGAAGATAGGCTGAACGATTGGATGGATGGATGGATGGATGGATGAAGATAGGCTGAACGATTGGATGGATGGATGGATGGATGGATGAAGATAGGCTGAACGATTGGATGGATGGATGGATGGATGGATGGATAGATAAATGGATGGATGGATGGATGGATGGATGAAGATAGGCTGAACGATTGGATGGATGGATGGATGGATGGATGAAGATAGGCTGAACGATTGGATGGATGGATGGATAGATAAATGGATGGATGAAGATAGGCTGAACGATTGGATGGATGGATGGATGGATGAAGATAGGCTGAACGATTGGATGGATGGATGGATGGATAGATAAATGGATGGATGAAGATAGGCTGAACGATTGGATGGATGGATGGATGGATGGATGAAGATAGGCTGAACGATTGGATGGATGGATGGATAGATAAATGGATAGATAAATTGATGGATGGATGGATGAATGGATGGATGGATAGATTGATAGATAGATACGGACACCTGAGTGACACATCTAAAGCCCAAAGTCCTTTCTTTAAAGGTCAGGACACGAGTGTCGCTCCGCATTAGTCGCTGTGTGCAGGACACTCGTGTGTTCAGATTCTCGTTTATTCTGCTGGGAATCAAGAACGGCACTATTTTTTTAATTGGCAGCATAAAAAAACGAAAATCAATGCGGGAGAAACAAAAGCAAGCAATCTGAGCCTCACATCGCGGTAACAGTTTCTAATCGTCCCCCGTTCTGCGAAAGCGAGACGAGGACGCCTTTCTGATGCTAATGGCCTCGGCAAATTATCCGACAAACGGGGAAAACTCTGACTTCATCTCAATCAGATCTCCGGATAAAAGCACGGCACATTCTCCTAAATATCAGCTCAGAGCTGGAGAAAAGAGGAAAACGCTCATTTCTTTCGCAGGACATCAATCAATGAAAATAATTCCTCAAACTTTCTTCTGTTTTTCTCCCAGAGTCAGACTTTAAATGGCATTACATATGTAGCACAGCATAAAAAATTAATCTGCCGGAGCCTTGAAATGTCAGTGGTAATGATGGAAGCCTCACCTCCTTTGCTTTCTGCTTCAGACGGGCTTGTTCTGGATCTTCTTGCCGCGAGCGACTCTGGGAGAGAGAGAGAGAGAGAGAGAGAGAGAGAGAATGAACGACAGAAGGAACGATGGAGAGAGAGACGGGCAGGTGAGCGTGTCGGGATCTCAACTCATCCGCGCACTAAAATAGTTGCGGACAAACGAGGGCAGATCTGATGTGTCAAGGACAGTGTGTGTGTGTGTGTGTGTGTGTTTGTGCGTGTTCAGCGGTGACTGACTCTGCGCCCGCAGGCTGTGCCCTCCAAACATTGCTGACACACACACACACACACACAACACCACAGGCAACAACTAATCAAAAGACACAATTTACAAATGCAGCTTCAGCTGACACTCATCTGTGTGTGTGTGTGTGTGTGTACAAACCTATTAAGGCCCGTTCACACCAAGAACGATAACTAAAGATACTGTTAATGATAACTATATTACACACCAGCGCATAATTTCATTCTGTTTATAATAAGCGCACGCTGCAGTTTTGTCGTCTGCCTCTTTAAATGCTCCAGCTCTTTAAAGCAGGATTCTGATTGGCTGTCAATGTTTTTATCGTTCATCGGCTGGAAAAATAAATCATTCTGAAAGTGATCGCAATGATGTTTTCCACTATTATCGTCACAGGTGTGCTGTGAACTCTGCTATTATTTCATATTCAGGACGATTTTTAGAACTATATAGTTATCGTGTGAACGGGCCTTAAAGGGATAGTTCACCCTAAAATGATCTTCTGTCATGTTCTTTCAAACCTACATGAATTTCTGTCTTCTGCTGAACACACACAAAAAAGCCAGTATCCCACAGTTAATGGACCCCATTGACGTCCATATTATGGAAAAAATACTATAGGGCCCATCAACTGTTTGGTTCAGAATTTTAATTTTAAGGTGAACTGTCCCTTTAAGGGTGTTAGTCCAAGGCCTTCTGGTCTAGGACGGCACCATTAATCGAAATAAAAGTGAAATCGTGATATGACTACGTGTGATTATCAAATCTCAAAGGCTGTGATGGAACTCAATAAATATATGCGCTGCGTGTTTCAGAGTGAAGCGTGGCACTGTTGTCTTACACACGAGTATCGTATGATCCGGTGTTTTCAGTGTCTCGGGTCACACATGAACTCGGGGTTGGTCTCCCTGGCTATTTTAGTACAGACAAAACACATTTTAATTTATTTTTCTTAAACTGGACGTTTTAAATGTTCAGAGAATATTCAGAAATAACGTTTTCAGGTTAATGCTTTTACTTAAAAAAAAAAATCGGTAAAATATGTGTGTGTGTGTGTGTAAGAGTGTGAGTTTGAGAGTGTGTGTGTGAGTGGTCAGTGAGGGTAAATCTCTCTGCTGAAGCATTTAATCGTGGCCTTGTGTGATTCTACTCGCATTTTGTCTCTTAAAGAGAGAGGGAGAGAGGAGTGTGTGAGGTGTGTGTGTGATCCTGAGGGCTTTGTGTTTAGGTCTCCAGTCTTTTTTTAATTGCCCCATGAGGATGTCTCCTAACTCTCTCTCTCTCTGCAGGAGAGGGGCGGCACACACTCTGCCCTTCCTCGCTGCTAATTGGTTTTAAATATATCAGGCGGTTCACGTACTGGTCGCTATCTCGGCTGAGAGTAATGCGTTTGGCCCCTGGCCCTCGAGCTCGTCCCTGAAGACTCCAGTCATATTTGAAATGGACGATGAGATTTATTTTAGTAGGTTCATGTTTAAGGGGTCAAATCACGCTGAGCTTAAAGACGCACAGCGAGAACACAAGGACACACACGAATCAGAGCTGATTAGCGCTTTCTGTTCCCACGGAATGATCTAAACCCACAAGATCGCTTTGTTCTATTAGTCAATATTCATTCACTGCCAGTACTTTACACTATTGTTAACATCAGTTAATGCATCAACTAGAAATGAGCAATTTATTTTAAAAACATTTAATCATCTTTTTTTTCTGTTAGTTAATAGAAGAACAATTCACAGTGCATTAACAGAGACAACTTTTGATTTTAAATTACGATAAAGTAAGATTACTAACTGCTGTAGAAGTATTGTTCATTGTTAGTTCATGTTACACTCTATATAGATTCTATATAGAACCCTAGAGTTCATGACTCAATTTTAAGGAATGCTTAAATAATGTTAAATGTCATAAATTATCGCATAATATTCTCGTGTTTAATGGGTTATTTCATTTTTAGTGATGACATGTTTAATTACAAACTGTTTAATCCAATTAAATTAATTAACACTAATTCCATATAATGACCCACTAATGGAACCGGTAAAAGCTTCTATATATACATTCCTGATGGAACCATTTAAGATTGTAAATGGAATTGGTAAAAGGTTCTATGCATACATTCCTGATGGAACCCTTTAAGGTTCTAAATGGAACCGGTAAAAGGTTCTATATATGCATTCCCGATGGAACCCTTTAAGGTTCTAAATGGAACCGGTAAAAGCTTCTATATATACATTCCTGATGGAACCATTTAAGATTCAAAATGGAACTGGTAAAAGGTTCTATGCATACATTCCTGATGGAACCCTTTAAGGTTCTAAATGGAACCGGTAAAAGGTTCTATATATGCATTCCCGATGGAACCCTTTAAGGTTCTAAATGGAACCGGTAAAAGCTTCTATATATACATTCCTGATGGAACCATTTAAGATTCTAAATGGAACTGGTAAAAGGTTCCATGCATCCATTCCTGATGGAACCCTTTAAGGTTCTAAATGGAACCGGTAAAAGGTTCTATATATGCATTCCCGATGGAACCCTTTAAGGTTCTAAATGGAACCGGTAAAAGGTTCTATATATGCATTCCCGATGGAACCCTTTAAGGTTCTAAATGGAACCGGTAAAAGGTTCTATATATGCATTCCCGATGGAACCCTTAAAGTTTCTAAATGGAACCGGTAAAAGGGTTCTATATATGCATTCCCGATGGAACCCTTTAAGTTTCTAAATGGAACCGGTAAAAGGTTCTATATATGCATTTCTGATGGAACCCTTTAAGGATCTAAATGGAACCGGTAAAAGCTTCTATATATACATTCCTGATGGAACCATTTAAGATTCAAAATGGAACTGGTAAAAGGTTCTATGCATACATTCCTGATGGAACCCTTTAAGGTTCTAAATGGAACCGGTAAAAGGTTCTATATATGCATTCCCGATGGAACCCTTTAAGGTTCTAAATGGAACTGGTAAAATGGTTCTATAAATGCATTCCCGATGGAACCCTTTAAGTTTCTAAATGGAACCGGTAAAAGGTTCTGTATATGCATTCCTGATGGAACCCTTTAAGGTTCTAAATGGAACCGGTGAAAGGTTCTACATATACATTACTGATGGAACCCTTTAAGGTTCTAAATGGAACCAGTAAAATCACACTAGTGATTAAGGTTCTAAATGGAACAAGTAAAAGGTTCTATATATGCATTCCTGATGGAACCCTTTAAGGTTCTAAATGGAACCTTTTCTTTTAATAGTGTCACTAGTGTGATCAACTAATGTTAACGAATGGGACTTTACTGATTCATTCATTGTTTCCAGACTACAGTGGCAATGATCTGCTACAGACGACACGTTTACGATGCGTTTAAGTTGAGAACACACACCATGTTTCCCTGATCGCATTTTAAGCTTCAGCGGAGTTCAAATTCCTCACAACCGTGAGACTTCAGCTTGCACAACGTCCCGTCCCAAAACAAAGTCACAGAGGTCGGCGTGGCCATTCACACTCACACCTGAGCTAAACTGAGTCGTTTTGGCCGACCAGCGGAAATATAATCTAGCTCCGGCATAATAACGCCATTAGGCCGAAGGGAGGCGAGAGGGACTTCACAGCGGGTCATCGTCTCTGAGCTAAATGAATTAATGATGGAAACGAGCCCAACTATTTCACTGCGGCGCTGCGGGCGACGGGAAAAGGGAACGCAATCGCATCTTTAATTGGAAACTCCGTCGTCTGGGGTTATCAGGGGCTTCCAGGATCAGACGCACACTCTCAGATATAAACTTTCTTCAAACATCCTCAGACAAGTAGTGGGATGAGATCTGATCAGTCACAGCATCATGAGCTCTTTCACTGCATACACACCAGATATACTCAACCTGTGTTTCTGTGTAAATAAACACATTCAGGTGTAAATTGCATAATTGAATTAAATTATTCATGAAACACAGGCTCAGTATATCTGGTGTGCATGCAGTGAAAGAGCTCATCATGCTGATTTCTGCTAACTGCAAAAATGAATGCAACCATGCAAAAAAAAAAAAAAATTCCACAGATATTAGGTCTGTGATTAGATTTTTAGTTATTTTTGTATTTTTTTTCCCAAACTAAGTTAAACTAAATGAAAATGAGAAATGTTGCTTTGGAAACTAGATGAAAATGTGTTTTTTTATGGTTTAAATTTTATAAAGGTCCATTTATATCAAGTTTTTCAAGCAATGAAAATCCCAAATAAATGTACGACTTTTTTTATGATCCAAAACAGAAGAAGCGCTCTCATACCGGAACGAAAGTGAATCACTCTGCTTTCCTGCAGATCATTTATTGCAATAAATCAAGCATCTGATAATGGCAAATTCACTTGATTTAATGCTAAATATGTGGAATGATACTCAAAAAAACATATTGATTGGTGTTTTATATAGAACTGACACAAGCAAATAAGGTTTTCTTACGATTCAATCATAAAACTAATAAGCGTGTGATTGATTGATATTATTGTTTTTATCTATATTAAGTTTAAGGAAAAGCATGCCTTTATGCATATATTTATTCATGTTTATGTAACTTATTATTCTACTTTCTATCCCACTTTCTGCTGTAAGGTTGAAATTTCTCATTTGTGAGACAAATAAAGGCTAATCTTATCTTATTTTATCTTACATCTTTATTTTGAACATGTAAATACAATTCAAAAAAGAAATCAGAGGGATAAAAATGGGGGGAAAAAACAGATGAACAACAAAATAAAACTAAAAATAATTTCCAGTAATTAAATAATTAAATAAATTAAATAATGTACAAATAATAAGAAGAATTTAAGGTTCTAATACTATTTAATAAGAAGAAGATAAGAATTTAAATAATAAGAAGAAATAATAAGAATATTGTGCAAAAGTTCATTTATTTCAGTAATTCAACTTAAAAGGTGAAACTAATATATTATATAGACTCATTACATGCAAAGTGAGATTATTTGTTATAATTTTGACGGTTATGGCATACACCTATGAAAACATTTTCAATATATTCTAATTTTGAATTTGAATTTTTTTAATGTAATAAATTAGTTTCACCTTTTAAGTTGAATTTACTGAAATTAATTAACTATTCTAATGTTTAAAGTTTCACCTGTATAATCAATGAAAATATAGTTCTTTTCACTACACACAAACAATATATGTACGTGAAAATGTGCGATCAGACGGGTGTATTAGTCCAGATAGCGTTCACCGGGAGAGGATCTGAGAGGTTACCTTCGCTGCTCGGAGGAGAATCTCTCGCTCTCGCTCATCTTTCCTCTGCTTCTCCATCCGTTCCAGCTGCTCAAAAAACCTGAGCTGCGAGCGCACATCAGACGACTGCTCGTACCCCTCGCCTTCCTGGAGACACACACACACACAGAGCTCAAAACTTCTGATACTCGTAAACACATTTTAACTTATTAATGAGTGTTTATTATGACTCAATGGTGATGAAAACCTCTTCTCAGGCAGGTGAGACGGAAGTTTATGGGGCTAGCGCAAAAAACATGTTTACTTCAGAACGCGACCTCGATTGTTTTGTGCACTTCCTGCTGCTTTTCATTTTCTGACGAGCTCGTCTCTCCTCTCATCCCTGGCTCCATCTCTCCTGTCCTTTGTTGGCTATGAAGTCAGGACGATCTTGTGTTTTGCTGATGTCGACACGGGTGCTCATTTAGAAACCAGCGGCACACGCAAACCAACAAAACAAAAAGCCACAACACACACCACACAGAAAAACAAAACGTCCGTGACTGCGCGCCTCTCCGCTGAACTACTCGCCATGTGCACAAATAAACAGCTTTTAAAGCCGTGTTTTCCTCGTTTGTGGGTTTGTTTTGTTCGTCTTGGGTTGATGCGACGCGGTGTTGGACTTTCTGGCTGTGCGTTTGAATATTGAATTGTTTACCTGGATGCTTCTGTCTCTTTGTCACTTATGTGCCCAAAAGTTTCCACTTTAACGACACACTTTACGATAAGATTGTGTGTGTGTGTGTGTGTGTGTGTGTAAGGGATGGTTCACCTACAAATAAAACTTCTGTCATTAATTATTCACCCTCATGTCGTTCCAAACCCGTTTCGTTATCTTCAGAACACAAATGAAGATCTTTTTATTTAAAATGGAGATTGACAGTCTACACAACTACCACTTTGACGCTTCATATAGTTAGTTTCTAAAGAGATCGTAAAACTAATCGATATGATTTAAATTTAAATTTTCTGAAGAGACTCGATCGCTTCGTACAGTATGAACCCATTGAATTTAGGCTTTTATTCACATATGTATATTTCCTCACCATCTCATCCCTAGTACTGGCAAAGAGCTCTGTGTGATTGTTAGGGCATTGCTAGTGTATTCAAGGTGGTTGCTAAGGCGTTGCTGGGGCATCACTAGGGAGCTGCTAAAGTGTTCCAGTGGTTGTTAGGGCATTGCTATGTGGTTTCTAGAGTTTTCAAGATGGTTTATGTGGCATTCTGTGTGGTTGCTAAGGTGTTGCTATGTGGTTGCTAGTGTATTCAAGGTGGTTGATAGGGTGTTGCTAAGGCATCACTAGGGAGCTGATTGTGTGTTCCAGTGGTTGTTAGGGCATTGCTATGTGGTTTCTAGAGTGTTCAAGATGGTTTATATGGTATTCTGTGTGGTTGCTTAGATGTTACCATGTGATTGCTAGTGTATTCAAGGCGGTTGCTAGGGCATTGCTAAGGCATCACTAGGGAGCTGCTAGTGTGTTCCAGTGGTTGTTAGGGTATTGCTGGGTGGTTTCGGGTGGTTTCTCCTAGAGTGTTCAAAAAGCTTTATAGGGCCTTCTGTGTGTTTGCTTAGGTGTTGCTATGTGGTTGCTAGTGTATTCAAGGTGGTTGATAGGGTGTTGCTGGGGCATCACTATGGAGCTGCTAAAGTGTTCCAGTGGTTGTTAGGGCATTGCTATGTGGTTTCTAGAGTTTTCAAGATGGTTTATGTGGCATTCTGTGTGGTTGCTAAGGTGTTGCTATGTGGTTGCTAGTGTATTCAAGGTGGTTGATAGGGTGTTGCTAAGGCATCACTAGGGAGCTGATTGTGTGTTCCAGTGGTTGTTAGGGCATTGCTATGTGGTTTCTAGAGTGTTCAAGATGGTTTATATGGTATTCTGTGTGGTTGCTGAGGTGTTACCATGTGGTTGCTAGTGTATTCAAGGAGGTTGCTAGGGCGTTGCTAAGGCATCACTAGGGAGCTGCTAGTGTGTTCCAGTGGTTGTTAGGGTATTGCTGGGTGGTTTCGGGTGGTTTCTCCTAGAGTGTTCAAGAAGCTTTATAGGGCCTTATGTGTGTTTGCTTAGGTGTTGCTATGTGGTTGTTAGTGTATTCAAGGTGGTTGATAGGGCGTTGCTAGGGCATCACTATGGAGCTGCTAAAGTGTTCCAGTGGTTGTTAGGGCATTGCTATGTGGTTTCTAGAGTGTCCAAGATAGTTTATGTAGCATTCTGTGTGGTTGCTTAGGTGTTGCTATGTGGTTGCTAGTGTACTCAAGGTGGTTGATAGGGTGTTGCTAAGGCATCATTAGAGAGCTGCTAGAGTGTTCCAGTGGTTGTTAGGGCATTGCTAGGTGGTTTCTATAATGTTCAGGTTGGTTTATATGCCATTCTGTGTAGTTGCTTAGGTGTTGCAATGTGGTTGCTAGTGTACTCAATGTGGTTGATAGGGTGTTGCTAGGGCATCAGGAAGCTGCTAGAGTGTTCCAGTGGTTGTTAGGGCATTGCATTCACAAGCAAACAGACATATAAATACCCAATGCATGACTAATGTTTAAAAAAATATTGTTTCTCTCCGGATATTTTAAGTGTTGAACAGAAAATTATTTTCATGTTAATGTTTGAATTAGTTTTTGCTGTGAGCAGATGCATGAAACAATGTGTGTTTGTGACACTAAAATAATGTTTGTGTGATTTGTAGGAAAACTATTTACAGCAACAGAATACACGTATAAATAAAAGCCTCTCTTGCACACTGATCCCGTCTCGTACCTTACAAGAGTCCATTCTGTTCTGGGCGATGAAGGAAACTTTCTCCAGCACCGTCCGTAATCTGGACTGGGTGGCGTGAGAAATGAAGCTCACAGCCTCCAGCGGGACGTCCGTCACTCCAAACTTCTTAGCTGAAACAAGAAAATATCAATAATCAAACAAAACACATCACCGCACAGATGTTTGGAAGGACGTCCGGTCCAACGAGAGAAAATTACATCTGTCCTATCTTATAAATCCTCCACGAAAAAAGGTCCAATGTGTGTTGAGAAAATAAAGGTTTGTTATGGTGAACTGACACGACCTGCGCTTAAAACACAAATATGCTGAGGTAGGTTTACAGCTTCTGTGGCTCATTTTCAAACCTGATTTCCTGAAATTTCAGAAAAATGAGTTTGGATGAGCCTTTGTGGTTTGGAAGATCGGCAAACCTGATCCAACCACCCAGAAGACTTAAACAAGCAACTTTGACTCAGGTGTTTCTCCTAAAATCTCTTATACAGACACAAAGTCAATAATTGTCATGCACTAAATATATAGAGCTGTAAAATAGCAGCACAGACCATTTGATATAGGAGGAATCTATTGAGATCTTGGCAAATTTGTGAAATTTTATAATGTTTTATAATGAGAATCATCTGAGGAACAAGAGCAAATGTCTCTATTTCATCTGATCGTGACTGAGGAGAAACATTTGAGATCGACTTTTCAATTTTTCTTTCTTATGAAAAACAGCTCTTTCACTTGAGTTGACAACTTTTACTTTAAAGGATAATTAGTGCTGGAGTTTTAAAAGAACGCTTCAAACCTTCACAGCACTTCTATCTACAACATCCCCGTCTTTAATTTGCTATTAACATAAGTTCTCCTCCACTATTATTTTAAGAAAATCACACCAATTATTTAAATCGGCCGCTAAACGTGCCGAGACTGTCCTTAATGACTCCGAACGAGAAGTAAAAAAAAGAAATCTTAGGAATGTCAAAACATGAGGAGTTTCTTAAGGCTACGGCTCTTAAAAAAAAAAAAAAAAACACCAGATTTAGATGAACTGAGGAATTTCTATTTAGTCCGGGGGGGGAAAATAACAAGCTGGTTTTGCAGAGGATAAAATCTTTGGCAAATCTCTTAAAGGAGTAGTTCACTTTAAAAAAAAAAACTTTTGCTGACAATTTATTCACCCCGATGTCATCCAAGATATCCATGTTTTTCTTTCTTCGGTCAAAAAGAAATGAAGGTTTTTGATGAAAACATTCCAGGATTTTTCTCCATATAATGGACTTCAATGGGGACCAAACGGTTCAAGGTCTAAAAGACAGTTTCAGTGCAAACTGCAAACTGTTCAAAGGGCTTAAACGATTCCAGACGACGAATAAGGGTCTTATAAAGTGAAACGATGGCTCATTAAAAAAAAAAAAAGTTAAGTAAACTTAAAGTTTAAGTTTTTTAAAGCTCAAATGCTCGCCTTGCTCTATTTTGTGATGCGCGTTCGTGACTCTCCTGTTCAAACTCGTTCATCAAAATAAACTTATCTTTTCCTGAGTCAGCTCATTCATTTAGTTTCTTGAATGAACTAAATGACTCGGAAAAAGATTCGTTCATTTAAACCGAGTTCAAACAGGAGTCACGAACGCGCATCACACAGAACAGAGCAAGGCCAGCATTTGAGCTTATAAAACTTAAACTTTGTTTTGTTTTTTTAAATGAGCGATCGTTTCGCTTGATAAGACCATTATTCATCGTCTGGTGTCGTTTAAAGCCCTTTGAACAGTTTGCACTGAAACTCTCATTTGGTCCCCATTGAAGTCCATTATATGGAGAAAAATCCTGGAATGTTTTCATCAAAAACCTTAATTTCTTTTCGACTGAAGAAAGGACATCTTGGATGACATGGGGGTGAGTAAATTAACAGCAAAAGTTTTTCTAAGAGTGACCTACTCCTTTAATGCAGGTTTACCTGTGTTTTAAAAATAGACTTAGAAGCGTCAACTTTTCCTCCTCGTCCCCTATAAACAATCTATCAGAGGAGACAAGCTTCAGTCAGTGCAACCACTGTGTTACACGAGACACCTGGACCCAGAGATCTGCACGTCTTATTCACATTGATGCATCTGGCAGATGCTTTTATTCAAAGCGACTTGCATTGCGACTGGTATGAATTTTATTAGTCCAATTGAAAACCCATGACCTTGGTGTTGCAAGCATCATGCTCTACTGATTGAGCACGCAAAGCATGCATTTGATGTTAAGTAAAGGTAAAAGACATGATAACTCTTTAGGAAAGATCTGTGCACTGTGGTCATTGTTGGGTTGTGTGTGTGTGCATTTCTCTCAGATTGAGCCGAGCTGGCAGGATTTGTGCCTCCCTTGGTTTGCTGTCACCTACGAGTTCTCCAGCAGCCCATCATCGACACACACCGGCCCGGCCCGGCCCAGCAGGGGGCGCTTCGTCCTCCTACACACACTCCGGCACCTTTGAGAAGAATTACACGCTTCTCCCAGCGACAGCTTCATGCTAACGCTAACGCGAGGTAAAACAGAAACCCTAGGGCTTCTGACGCTTAACCGAGAGATCTAATGTGTAGCGAACGCGAGGCTGAGAGAACAAGTGCTAGTTTAAACTAGTTTGTGAGGAAAGAACTTTCTAGTCTGGAAATGGTGCATTTTGTGAGAGAAATCGCACTTCGTTTAGCAGTAAATTAGCTCGACTCATCTGAGATGTTGTAGCATTTGGAAACTATACAAAGCAAATCACACAAGGAGAGTTAATGAGGTTGTTTTAAATTACGTGTTTGGGAGCAATTGATTTGATTTGATTTATTGGTTTATTTAAAAGGGGACAGTGCAATTTCACAAAACGCATGAACAAACATGGTTAAAAAAGCCAGAATTAGCCAAAAGGCTATTTTTCATCTGTAGTCCCCTAGCCAAGATGTAAAAAAGCATTACAAAAAATCAAGAAAATACATTTATAGATCTATAGCAAATTGACAAAAAAATATCTACAATTTAAATAACACTATAAGATAACATAGGGTACACTGTGCCTATTACAATAATAAAAAACACATTTACAAAAAGACTATAATATATTAAATATATACAGCTCTTGGTTCGGCTTTTAATGTTGGCAGACATAATTGTTAATAAGCTTATAATTGTTAATTCGCCCGAACGCCAGTCTATCGCTCGATATAAGAATGAACTAGAAACCTCGTTTTCTACACATTCAGTACCATGAAAAGGCTGCATTTATTCATTCATAATTCATTTCGGTCAGCTTCAAAAAGAAATTTACAAACCAATATAGAAACAAAAGTGAAAATACAATATAAACAATAATAAAAACATGGTGTCGGCTGAAGCTTATGCTTATTGCGCCGATCCTTTTTACATTTTATTTATTTAACACACAGTACCGTACAGTAAGTCATTTTGCGAAAATAATAACTAAAAGAAAGGAAAGCTAAACTCATTCAGCTTTGTATAACGTAATCTTTTTTTTATATACAATTTCTATAGATTTACATGTTTTCAGTTCATCATCGAGACTATTCCACATTTTAACTCCCTTAACAGACAGACAACTCTGTTTAACATTTATTTGATCAAATATACAGAAAATTATGAAATATTGTTTTCTATTTCTAAGCTGAATTTCAGCATCATTACTCCAGTCTTCAGTGTCACATGATCCTTCAGAAATCACTCTAATATGATGATCTGATGCTCAATAAACACTTATGATTATTATCAATGTTGAAAACAGTTCAGATTTTTGTCCTCTGATGAAAAGAAAGTTCAAGAGAACAGGATTTATTTGATTTTTTTAGCATTACATAAATGTCTTTACACACTTTTGATCAATTTAATGCATTGTTGATTACTAAAGATATTACTTTCTTTCTTAAAAAAGTGTATATTCCAGTTTATGCTGAGGAATGTCCCAGGTTAAATAAACATGCTGACAGATATGCGGATACGATGTAAATCTAGGCAGACAAACATTCAGCGCTGCTCTTTTTCTTATTTATTTACACAAACACAGAAGGATGAGTCGCACATTTTTCCGTGGTTATCGAAACCACTTTTCCATATTATGACCTCTCTTTAAACATGTGAAAACGGTTCCAGATCCAGTTGAAAAGACGCAAAACCACAAACGTAAAAACTAGTGCTGGGCAACGATTAATCACATTCAGTATAAAAGTTTGTGTTTACATAGTATATGTGTGTATACTGTGTATAATTGTTTTGTATATATACAAAGAAATGCATGTATATATTTAAGAAAACATATACAATATTTATATATACTATAAATATTTTTATACAGTATATACATGCAAATATGTCTCAAATGTATACAGTACATGCATGTGTGTGTATTTATATATATATATATATATATATATATAATATAAATATATACAGTATATACATGCAAATATTTGTCAAATGTATACATGCATGTGTGTGTGTGTATTTATATATATATATATATATATATATAGTACATACACATGCAAATATTTCTCAAAAGTATATATATAATATAAATATACATACAGTATATATACAGTATAGACATGCAAATATTTCTCAAAAGTATATATATAATATAAATATACATACAGTATATATACAGTATAGACATGCAAATATTTCTCAAATGTATACATGCATGTGTGTATTTATATATATATATATATATATATGCAGTATATAATTGCAAATATGTCTCAAATGTATACATGCATGTGTGTGTATATATATATATATATATATATATATACATATATGAAGAGTTCAGATGCAAAAGCCTCTAAATGCCATTTAAAATTTTCTTCTTTAATGAAGATTTTTATCAAACTTGTATATTTAAGTTCAGTAATTTCACTTAAATAACAATTAATAGGTAATTATCATTGCCATTTAAGTGAAATCACTGAACTTAAATACACAAGCTTGATAAAAATGATCATTTTAGAAGAAAATTTCAAATGGCACTCTTCATATGCAGTATATACATGCAAATATGTCTCAAATATATACATGCATGTGTGTGTGTATTTATATATACAAAATAATTATACACAACACACACGCATATATATTATATAAACACAAACGTATATTTTAGATGTGATTAATCGTTGCCCAGCACTATTGAAAACGTGTTTCTACAGGTGACAACAATAAAAATTCAGATTTATCAAGAGTTTGGTGGGACAAAAAGGACACACACTCAAAGCGAGCGTGGACCGGCCTACATTTACAAGAGAACGTTTACAAGCTCCAGGCGTTTTAACTCCATATCATCCCGGAACAATGAGACGGGTTTGTGTGTCCTAGTGAGACTCTTCTAAACACACATCTAGCGGTGTGAACATTAGCGTTGCGTTGCCGGAGGAGGTACTGTACCTGTTTCCAGTATCCGCCGGTGTAACAGACCCGTCGGCAGGAACGCCTCATCTTTACAGGAGCGGATCTGCGTTCCCACCAGCTCAGAGTTGGTCGCTAGAATACGAGCGCTCTCTTCGTTGAGGTTCACGCCGGCCATAGACGCCACATCATTGATGTCATCATCGTCTCTGAAATAACAGTCCAAAATCAGTGTGATCTCACGGCACAATATCTTACTTGCATACAGTACTGAAGACTGTAGTCAACATATAAATGCATATTCAAAGCACTTGATATATTCCACAATCAGCCACTGATGTTGACTCGCACGGATAACTACATTAAAAACTACATTAAAAAGTATTGTTGTATGTATTATTCTGATAGTTGTTCATGCAGGATGAAATTAACCAATTAAAAAGACTGATTACTAGTGGTGAGAAACCAAGTAATGGTGGTGGGTTACAGAACCTGAAATATTCACTCCTACTACATTCTTTCACATTTTAACCTAATAATATAAATATTTAAATATTATTTAAATATTATTTTTAATATTTAAATTTTTTTTTTTAGATCTCAACATAAAAATAAAAATTAAATGTAAATTATTTGTCGACTATCCGTGTGAATCACGAGTATTCTCAATAAAATGGGAATGTGGATGTGAGTGAATAAAATTTAAATAAATAAAGGAGTAAATAAATAAATGCTCCTGGATATTTTTTGTCAGCTATCCACATTTGCATCACTTGTATTATGGGCAATGAGCATAAATAATAATAATAAATAATAAATGTGATATAAATAGTGTTCAAATGATTAAATAATTATTAAATCAAGATCTCAGACATGTTATTTGTCGTCTGTCTGTGTACATCACGTGTATTATGAACAGAATGGGAATGTGCAGGAAATTATTAAGTAAATATATATTTTTGCATTGTGACATGATGGATGGATGGATGGATGGATGGACGGACAGATGGATAAATGGATGGATGGATGGATGGATGAATGGATGAATAAATGGATGGATGGATGGATAAATGGATGGATGGACGGATAGATAGGTGGATAGATGGATAAATGGACGGATGGATGAATGGATGAATAAATGGATGGATTGATGGATGAATAAATGGATGGATGGATGGATGAAAAAATGGATGGACGGATGGATAGATGGATGGATGGATGGATGGATGGATGGATGCATAAATGGATGGATGGATGGATGAATAAATGGATGGATGGATGGATGGATGGATGGATGGATAAATGGATGGATGGATGAAAAAATGGATTGATGGATGGATGGATGGATGGATGGATGGATGCATAAATGGATGGATGGATGGATGGATGAATAAATGGATGGATGGATGGATGGATGGATGGATGGATGGATAAATGGATGGATAAATGGATGGATAAATGGGTGGATAAATGGGTGGATGGATGGATGAATAAATGGATGGATGGATGGATAAATGGATGGATGGATGAAAAAATGGATGGATGGATGGATGGATAGATGGATGGATGGATGGATGGATGGATGGATGGATGGATGGATAAATGGATGGATGGATGAAAAAATGGATTGATGGATGGATGGATGGATGGATGGATGGATGGATGGATGGATGGATGCATAAATGGATGGATGGATGGATGGATGGATGGATGAATAAATGGATGGATGGATGGATGGATAAATGGATGGATAAATGGGTGGATGGATGGATGAATAAATGGATGGATGGATGGATGGATGGATGGATGAATAAATGGATGGATGGATGGATGGATGGATGGATGGATGGATGGATAAATGGATGGATGGATGAAAAAATGGATTGATGGATGGATGGATGGATGGATGGATGGATGGATGCATAAATGGATGGATGGATGGATGGATGGATGGATGGATGGATGGATGCATAAATGGATGGATGGATGGATGGATGGATGAATAAATGGATGGATGGATGGATGGATAAATGGATGGATAAATGGGTGGATGGATGGATGAATAAATGGATGGATGGATGGATGGATGCATAAATGGATGGATGGATGGATAAATGGATGGATGGATGGATGGATGCATAAATGGATGGATGGATGGATGGATGCATAAATGGATGGATGGATGGATAAATGGATGAATGGATGGATGGATGCATAAATGGATGGATGGATGGATGGATAAATGGATGGATAAATGGATGGATGGATGCATAAATGGATGGATGGATGAATGGATGGATAGATAAAATTAAAAGCAAAACAGAAATAAAAATAAAGTTAAAAAGAAATAATAAAAATGAGAAGCACGGAACCAAATTACAAACACAAACTAAAATGAAAACTGAAAATTTGAAATTCAAGCCAACTCGAAACACGAATAAATATATAATAATAGTGCTGATATTCCGCCGGAGTGTTGACGTTATCAGGCGAGCGTGACGCAGTCCATCAGCGCGACTGGCAGCTCTTTCACCCAATCATTACTCTCCCTTTCCCCGTTGCCTTGGTAACAGTGTCCTAATTACGGCACATTAGCAGTGGAGTTTCCTGCGCCCGCGGCACTGCTGAAAACTTCACGGCTCCGGCCACAGAGGTCAAAGTTCACTCAGCTCCACTCTGATTTACGTCCGCGTCTGTACCTCTGTTTCTGACACTGACCCCCTGGCATCTTCACCCGCGTCCACGCCACCCCCGGTGCCCGAGTGAGTGTGTGTGAGTGTGTGTGGTGCGGCTGGGCAGGGTGTATATGAGTCCTGACACCACGGCAGGAGCTGACAGAGGCCATTAGCACTGCGCTGAGCTAGCACGTTAGCCTAGCTGCCGCCACACGCCAGAGACATGAATGAGAGGAGTTTCAAGTCATGTGAATTATTGTCTTTCTTGTGCCATAAATGATCCGTCCCATTCGGCTTCCCTTTACGGGAAAAAAGTTACAATATTTCCCGCCAAATCAGTGTCCGGTGTCAAATAAATATATGCATTGCCATTTTCTTCTTGAAAAAAATTCCAAAAAAGTATTGAATAATTAGTTTGAAGACTTTAACAAAACCAACCAGCTAATTAAAATATTCAATTGAAGCAAGCAAGTATTTAAAACTTTATAATCTTCAAGAAAAAGATTATATAAATATATAAAAAAAGATCAAACCTATAAACAATCGTCAAAAAATTAATATAAATTAATTATATTAAATTAATTAAAGCTACATATTTAGATATTTAAAATGAAATATATTTGAATATAATATGAAATATAAATATGAATAATATTTTAGTATTTTAAAAAAAAATTATAAAAATGACGAAAGTTAATAAACAAAATTAATAAGGCTCAAACTAAAATGAAAACTGAAAAAAGCCAATTCAAAATATAAATAATCATTTGATTCACAAAATTAGTATTTTTACCAATTGGGACTCTTAAACTATATTTAAACTACATCAAATATTTTCTCTTTTTAACCACATCTGCTGGAAAATAAAATCTCCCGCTTCCTAAGTTCATAAGAAATCTGTACTATATCTGTATACACCACATGTTACATAATAACATTATTATTACTTATTTATTTCTTCTCATATATATTGAAAAGCTGTGGAACTCTGTCTTTGTTTATGGTTGGGTTTGTTCTCTCTTTCCTCTTATGTCTCATGTTTTATCTTATTTTCTCTAAATTAAAAAGGTAAACTAAACTGAATTAAACTCAAAGACCTGGTGTTACCCGACGGGTGGTTTGGTTTGATCGGGGTGCGAGAGCCAATCACAAACATCATGGTCACGAAACACGCCGTCGGGCACGGGGTCGTCAGTACAAGCAAACCTGACAGCTTAATTAGCCACACTGCTAAAGATTTATTGGTTTATCAATCAGAGCCTGCGGCTGACGCCCAGAGCAGAGAGAGAGAGAGAGAGAGAGAGAGAGACATAAGTGAACTCTATGACCTCCCACACACACACACACACACACACAATAGCTCTGTTACACACCCTAGCGAGCTGCCTCATTGTCTACATAGGGAGCATCTTCACCTGAGATCACACAGGTAGCACTCAGTGTAGTGTAAGAACACCATTCACCGTTTATTCCAATCAAGTTTGATCAGCGCTTGATATCATATGAGCATATCTGTCCCTCATGAGCACAGTTTCAGCCATAAATCCATAATGAGTGTATATAAGTACTTGAAATAATTAAAGCTTGTTTTGAAATGAACACACACTTTAAATAAAAGGGGGAAAGTAACAGTAAGCTCCGTCACGTGTACGGCTTCATTTAGAAATGTTCATTTAAAGCTAAAAAAATATTTGAAATGCTTGCTTTTCAAGTATTTATTCAACTTTAGTAAGAAGAAAAAGGATTTGAAAATCATTGTGTGAATGATTATGCTATTTAATCGATCATATGTATAAAATAAATATATATTTTAAATTTAATGCAAAATATTCAAGCATAAAAAACAGTGTTGTTACTGTGAACTAAAACTAGGGCCTAATAATACATTTTTTGGTCAATTAAAAAAAAAAAGAATAGATAATCATAACATGAAAAATGTTCAATTGAAAAACTTAAATTCAAGTATTAAAATGACTAAAAGTTAAATAAATAATAAATTAATTAAAAACATATGAAAAATAATTATATAAAAAAATAATAATAATAATAAAAATTAAAATAATGTATATATAAAGACATTAAAAAATAAATTGCATTTTTATTTTAAGTAATTTAGCTAGTTTTGAAATGATCACGCCTGAGGAAAAAGGAAAAGCAACGTCCAGTGAGCGGCCACTGAAGCCAGGAGCTGTTTCACACTAAACTCCCTCGTGTGTTCAGTCTCTCTGACTGGAGCGTGCGCGGCTGAGAGTGAAACACTGCTCCCGTGTGCCGGCGGCCGGTATGACAGTACCTGTACGAGCCGCCCCCCGGGTCCGTCAGCCGGTTCCTCTGGTTTCCTGAGAGCTGAACGCTGACGCCCACTGGGCTCTTGCCCATCTGGAGACCTGCAGGCTTCCCTAAAGTACCTGGGAAAAGACACGACGGCATTATCATGAACTTACACACCTCTTTTCAACAAACCTGATCCTGTCAGGAGCTCAACCGGCTCAGGCTCAGCCAAGCTCACGGCACACTTCACACTCACACAATAACACACAGTATTCTGCATTAAGCTAATGAAGCCCGTTTTAGAAGCAATACCAGTTTCTGCATTGTGACAATTAAATAGATAGATAGATAGATAGATAGATAGATAGATAGATAGATAGATAGATAGATAGATAGATAGATAGATAGATAGATAGATAGATAGATAGATAGATAGATAGATAGATAGATAGATGGATAGATGGATAGATGGATAGATACACTCTTAGAAGGAAAGGTTCTATATAGAACCTTAAAAGGTTCTATCAGCGCTATGTATTTGGAACCCCTAAAAGGTTCTATACACTCATAAAAAAGGGTTCCTCTGGGTTCTATATAGAACCCTGGGGTTCCGTACTTGGCCAATAGAACCTTTTACCAAAAAAAAATTTCTATATAGAACCATTGTGAAATTCCATATATGAAGCGGGGGATGGAACCATTTCTAGTTCTAAATAGAACCATTTCTTCTAAGAGTGTAGACAGACAGACAGATACGATAGATAGATAGATAGATAGATAGATAGATAGATAGATAGATAGATAGATAGATAGATAGATAGATAGATAGATAGATAGATAGATAGATAGATAGATAGATAGATAGATAGATAGATAGATAGATAGATAGATAGATAGATAGATAGATAGATAGATAGATAGATAGATAGATAGATAGATAGATAGACAGATAGATAGTTAGTTAGATAGACAGACAGACAGATATTTGGACAGACAGACAGACAGACAGACAGACAGATAGATAGATAGATAGATAGACAGACAGACAGACAGACAGACAGACAGATAGATAGATAGACAGATAGATAGATAGTTAGATAGACAGACAGACAGACAGATATTTGGATAGACAGACAGACAGACAGATAGACAGACAGATAGATAGATAGATAGATAGATAGATAGACAGACAGATAGATAGACAGACAGACAGACAGACAGATAGATAGACAGACAGACAGACAGACAGATATTTGGACAGATAGATAGATAGATAGATAGATAGATAGATAGATAGATAGATAGATAGATAGATAGATAGATAGATAGATAGATAGATAGATAGATAGATAGATAGATAGATAGATAGATAGATAGAGAATGTGGAATATGAGCCGCATGTTCTCGACGAGCTGCCATTTCCACTGATCCTCTGCTTTTGTCTTCCTGCATCTCGCTCTTCTTTCAGTCTGTCTGTCAGAGTTCCCCTATACACTCCTCACACACACAGCGACCGCCAGGGTGCATTTGAACGTGATGTTAAGAGGCATGTTCTTGCCCCACAGCTACAGGAGACGCTATTTTTAGAAACTTTCTCCCTGAAAAAGCAGTTCCAGGGCGAAGATACAACACACACCCGACAGAGATGGGCAGGGAAGGAAACACACATCAAATCTCCAAACACACACCTGTATGAAAGTGTGTGTGTGTTACCTGTCGTTCGCACCGTCTGTGTGATGACCACAGGCATCCGTATCTGACCACCAGGACCCGCCGCCCTCTTTATACCCTACAAACACACACACACACACACATTTACTCCATTTCACCTTCACATCCTAACAGTCGTACACTAGTCTTGCTCAGTTCTGTGTCTGGAGCGAGTCGGCAGCGTCTCATCAGATTCATAAATCCTACTGTATCATATTTCATCTGCAGTTTCTAAGGCCTGTAAATGATCAACACAATCTAAACTTTGCTGATGTTTTTACATCAATCACACATAAATCCCAGCGTCCTCCTTCAGCTCGTGCTTCACGCGTCTTTCTGCTGTGAAATATATTTATCCATAACTATAACTCTTATATTGTTAGTGATATTTCAACAGGACTGAAGCACCTCACACATCATTTGTTTAGAAAAATGATTATCAAATATGATCATCAGTATTCAAGGAAGATCTCTTAATTATTGCATTGCATTACATGTTTTAAAACTACAGAGCTTTGATTTGCATTAATATCTTACTAAGACATTATTGGCAGATGTAAAGAGATGACTTCATGCTGTACTGTTATAAATATCTCACTTATTTACATGGCAAACATCAGAATTTCATCACTTTTTGTCCATATAAACATCAATATTTGCACCAAATTGCATATTTTTGCTCAGTTTCGGCCTCTGGGCTATTCCTCCATATTCTCACTATATCACACTATATGACACTGATGTATTAAATATGATATTTTCTTTCTTTAACAGGGTTACTATGAATTGTACAACAACAAAACACTAAGAACATGTATTAATAAAATAAAGTCTTGTTGATTTTAAAGGAGTTGTTCACTTTTAAAAAAAACTTTTGCTGATAATTGACTCACCCAAGTAAATTCATCCAAGATGTCCATGTCTTTATTTCTTCAGTCGAAAAGAAATGAAGGTTTTTGATGAAAACATTCCAGGATTTTTTCCATATAATGGACTTCAATGGGGACCAAATGGTTCAAGGTCCAAATGAGAATTTCAGTGCAGCTTCAAAGGGCTTTAAACGATTCCAGACAATGAATAAGGGTCTTATCTTGGGCCCCTTCGAGTCATTTTGATGAGCGAGTTCAAACAGGAGAGTCACGAACGCTCATCACAGAACAGAGCAAGGCGACCATTTGTGCTTATGAAACTTAAACTTTGTTATTTATTTATTAAATGAGCGATCATTTTGCTTGATAAGACCCTTATTCATCGTCTGGTGTCGTTTAAAGCCCTTTGAACAGTTTGCACTAAAACTCTCATTTGGACCCCATTGAAGTCCATTATATGGAGAAAAATCCTGGAATGTTTTCAACAAAAACCTTAATTTCTTTTCGACTGAAGAAAGAAAGACGTGGATATCTTGGATGACATGGGGGTGAGTAAATTATCAGCAAAAGTTTTTTTTAAAGTGAACTACTCCTTTAAGATTTTAAGAATTTAAAGTAACGACAGTGTGTTTTGATGGAGAGAAGTAGAGTCGAGGTGTGGTCAGTGTAGAGCACACATGCACAATAGAGAGAGAGAGGAAGAAAACAAGCGTGTGACAAAGTGAGGAAACAGGAGCAACACTAATAGAGACGCTCGTCCCCGTGAGTCCCTCAGTGCCGCCCGGAGCAAATCCCATCCATCCATCCCACTTTCCCTCCACCTGCATATTTCCCACACCTCGGGGAGATCTCCTCGTGAACCTCGGACACAGGACACACACTGACGCACTGTTCAATGCCATTAATAAAAAGCACGAAAAAGCTTAAGAATTATATTTAGTTGTTTTTCATTTTTTTAAGATGTTTAATAAGGACAGTAACACTTTACTTGAAGGGGTGTGCATAAGACTGACATGACACCTTCATAACCAGGACATATGTCATGAATATTAAGTGGGGTTTATGCGTGTTTGACAACTGTCATTAAGTTTCTTTCGCTCAATAATGACATTTTGAATGCAAATATGACAAATATGACCATAAAAACCAAGCGTTTTTCAGCTGGGCTCAAAACTAGGGTAGAAAATAGCCTATTACTTATTCATTTTGATGTTTTGAATGCAAAAACCAAGCGAACGCCATAAGTTGACCTCAGACAACAATATAATCAAATTTAAAAAGCCAGTTCATGACCCCTTTAAAACATTTCCTGTTTTTAAGATGTGTACTGAATTCTGCTTTTTTAAATAAGTGCATCTATGGCAAGCCGTTTTAACTTTTATTCACTTCCAGGATATGAATTGTTGATATCAACGATTGCATTTTTTGATATCAACAATTGAATTGCTGATATCTGTAATTGTATTTTCACTAGTGAAATTTCACCATAGGCTGCCATTCAAAATACATTTTTGATATCAATAATTACAACAGCATTTATATAGTTTTTTTCCTCATGCAATCTGAATCAGTTGTTCAATGTCCAACTGAACCGAACTGAATCAGTTCAATGTTACGCCGGAAGTGATCGCTTGCGTGTGACGTCACTCAATACTTACACGGAGATTTCGGAAGTTTTACCTTTCACTAAACATATTTAGATATACCGAAATCGTCTTCCATTAAAGTTTCCCGTATATCTAAATATGTTTAGTGAAAGGTAAAACTTCCGAAATCTCTGTATAAACGAAGAGTGACGTCGGCGCGCAAGCGATCACTTCCAGCGCAGTCCGAAGCGCCCGTGCCGTCAGATCATTTTGACATGGCTATGATTACAAGAGGTAAAACGATATAAATACTGTTGGTTTTCTCACACAAACCGCTCGTTTCGTGTCTTAGGCCATCAATGTGTACTTACATTTACGAGTCATTAAATCATGTTTAATTTGGACTTCTCTGTGCATGCTCTTTGAGGTGGTGACCATAGACCTCCATTATATGACTGATAGACAACAACGGTTTGACCGAAAAATGTCAAAATTGAAAATACTGTGGAAACAAAGACACTTACATCTTGGATGCCCTTGAGGTAAGATAAAACATACCAAACATTAATTTCAAAGTGAACTATCCCTTTACTATCCCTAGACGTTTGTTGTTTTGTGTGTGACGAACATTTCCACATTATGACCTCACACAAGAAGCTAGTACAGTCCTGCTGAATGAAACGAGAGCAGAAGCGTATTGAGATGAGAAGAGCTCGTACTTGCGGCAGGACGGCGGTGCTGTTGGGCTGGTGCGGACGGACACACACACTCGTCTGGACCGGCGTCACGCTGCTCTTGTTGGGCTGGAGAGGTTGTGTGAGAGAGTGCTGGCTGTTCAGGAGAGACAGGCGCAACGCAGGGAGACTTTTCTGCAAACACAGACATGATTTTATAGCGTTCACTTATTTCAGTAATCCCTCATTCACACTTTTTAAACAAACGTATCCTGTGAAAATAAGGAGTGTACGGTACTATTGAAATTGAAAACATTTGCACATTTCTAATCGTGCTGCTTTGACTTGGACATTTTCAAATACCGAACTTCTGATTAGGACAAATGTACAGTAATGTACAGAAGTAGCTGCACTGCTTAAATACTCAATTAAAGTTTTTGAATGAAAAGATAGGTAAAGTCACACTGATGACATCATTTTTATGTGAAATGCGCATATTTACCCCCAATTGTCATGGTATGGGGAAAATTATTTTTTTTTTAAACTTGAAACCAATTTCATTGGATTCCTTGACCCCAAAAATTTGTCATTATAGCGATAACAGAAGGAAAGATATGGGCTCTAGAGTAATTTCAACGCATTGGCGGCCATTTTTGAAAAAACATGTTTATTTCTGATACAAAGTGTGATCTCACTTGTGTCTTAGGATAAATTTATTTGTATGACCCTAAGATACTTCCATAGGAGACCTTTGCATCATGATTTTGCATCATTTTTTGGGCTTAACCTCCCTACTAGATTTAATATTGCTAATAATCTACTTGTAGAAGACCAGAACTTTCTTTTCTTTGAAATAACGTGTCGTGCACTAATGAATCATTCACAATAACAAAAGCTAATTTTAGATTATAAAGTTGTTGTCATTTTTCTCACAGAGGCCGACACAGATCATTAACCTCAGTAATCAAAGACGTGTCCCTGATGTCCCGTGAGGACCCCGATGGCTATTCTGGAGGATCCTGACGTAAGAGAGCTAACGTAGCATGACAGCGCGACCGCATTAGCGTGCCAGGTCGGACCGCGCAGGATATGACACGTATTACGCCTTCAGGCTACTGACCGCGAGCGGCCCAAGCCACGTGTGTGTGTTAACCAGTGTTGTGTTACATAATCAGATTACTTTTTTCAAGTAACTAGCAAAGTAACACATTACTTTTAAATTTACAGCAAAAGTTATTTTTTCACATTTATTGACTGACAGCTCTCTCATCCTCATGTTGAGACAGATTGTGAGTAAGTGCAGAGATGTTGTGTGTGAATATGATGGTTACTGTCGTTCTAGACTAAATGTGAGCATGCATTTACTAATCTCACTTGCACAAAAAAATATTCAATATTAAAAACTAATAAAATGAGTGAAATGCAAAATCAAAATAATATGCAAACCTCCAATAATTAAATGTTAATTTAACAAATATTCGTTTGCATTTAATCTCACTTTATTGACCAATGTACTTGCTGCTAATCTTCGATGATTCAGTTACACCATAAGCAAAAATCACTTGTTTTTATTGGTAAAGAACTGTCTGTAAGTGTTAAACTTTCTTCTCCTGCAGCCAGAATTGCCTGAGTGGCGCCCTCTAGTGTACACGTGTGAATTTGCATTTCCTTCAGCCTTGGTCTGAAAAGGCCTTTACATTCACCCAAAAATAGAACTGGAAATAGAAGGGGAAAAAACTTAGCCTAGGTGAGAAAAAGTAACGCAAAAGTAACATAAAAGCAACTAAGCAACGCAATTAGTTGCTTTTTAAAGGGATACTCCACATTTTTTGGAAATAGGCTCATTTTACAATTCCCCCAGATTTAAACAGTTGAGTTTTTACCGTTTTCAAATCCATTCAGACGATTTTCTGATATTTAGAGGAATATCAGTAACCAGAGAGTTTCTGCTCTCATTGACTTCCATAGTATATTTTTTTCCTACTATGGAAGTCAATGAGACCAGAAACTGTCTAGTTACTGATATTCTTTTAAATATCAGAAAATCGTCTGAATGGATTTGAAAACGGTAAAACCCAAATATTTAATCCTGAGGGAGTTGTAAAATGAGCCTATTTCCAAAAAAAGTGGAGTATCCCTTTAAGGGAGTATTACACAATAAACAATACTGTAATGCATTACTTTTCAAAGTAACTTTCCCCAACACATGTGTGTGTGTGTGTTATCGCACCTTCAGGAAAGGGACCAGGTAAGGCTGCGGAGACGACTTGAGCTCGGACTGTAGTCGGCTGGTGAACTCCTCCGGGTCGATCTTTGCATCCTGAGAGGAGCGACAGCACATGTTCATGTGTACAGCGAGAAAACATGCAAACTACAGGAAGATGATTAGAGGATGAAAACTAATGGGTTTACATGAGTCAAATGTCAAGTTGAAGTTCAAATTTATTTGTAAATCACATTATATCAAAGTGATGCACACAAATAAACACAAAAAACAAACACAGTCGAGAACGTCACAGTGGCGAAACTCAACTCGAAGGAGGGTCTTAAAGGGATAGTTCACTTTGAAATTAATTTTTGATATGTGTTAGCTTACCTCAAGGGCATCCAAGATGTAGGTGACTTTGTTTCCGCAGTATTTTCAATTTTGACATTTTTAGGTCAAACCGTTTGTGTCTATCAGTCATATAATGGAGGTCTATGGTCACCACCTCAAAGAGCATGCACAGAGAAGTCCAAATTAAACATGATTTAATGACTCGTAAATGTAAGTACACATTGATGGCCTAAGACACGAAACGAGCGGTTTGTGTGAGAAAACGTACAGTATTTATATGTTTTTTAGCTCTTCTTACCACATCCCGCGGGCACTTTGTGTCTGTGGTTACAAGAGGTAAAAACGATGTTTGTTTTCTCACACAAACCGCTCGTTTCGTGTCTTAGGCCATCAATGTGTACTTACATTTACGTGTCATTAAATCATGTTTAATTTGGACTTCTCTGTGCATGCTCTTTGAGGTGGTGACCATAGACCTCCATTATATGACTGACATACAAGAACGGTTTGACCTAAAATGATCAAAATTAAAAAAATACTGCAGAAACAAAGACACCTCCATCTTGGATGCCCTTGAGGTAAGATAAAATATATCAAAAATTAATTTCAAAGTGAACTATCCCTATCCGAGCTGTTCTTATATTATCCGGTAGACTATTGCAGAGATTAGGACCAGCCAATGAGAAGCCTCGCTCACCTTCACGTTTTAACCTGGATCTCAGAACTGGATTTTCTAAGCAGGGATTATATTGGGGATGCAAATGAAGAACAAGAACATCTGATGTTTCTGAAGCAGAACCGGCACACGTACCAGCAGATCCTGCACCAGCGCCTTCACGTTTCGAGACGTCTCCGGGGAAGGGGAATTATGGGATGCCAACTTGATGAGCGTCGCTAAGAAGTTCTTGCACTTCTTCACGTTCTCCTGCATCTCCTGTGGAGCAGAGAGAGACTCTTAAAGACATGAACGAGACGAGCCTCACGATGACACATCACAGGCCGAGCTGGAAAGTGTGTGTTGATTTGGACGGCTGCTCGAGATAGTTTATCACACACACGCGCTCTGTTGTGCTTTTGTTGTTATAATCAGCGATCGCCGCTCACGGGTAAA
This sequence comes from Pimephales promelas, assembly GCF_988280905.1. Classification (NCBI taxonomy): domain Eukaryota; kingdom Metazoa; phylum Chordata; class Actinopteri; order Cypriniformes; family Leuciscidae; genus Pimephales; species Pimephales promelas. The sequence continues at coordinate 36,335,414 of NC_142778.1, read as the reverse complement.
TACAGTATTTTAATGAAATCCTCTGAATTCCATTTAAATGCTACAAAACTGTCAATCAATAGAGGTTAGAGAATGTGTCAATCAAAAGCCTTTTTAAGGCGGGTGTGTGTGTGTGTGTGTGTCGCTGATCATCTTCCATTTCCAGGTCACACTAAACCACAAATTCAAAAGAAAAAAAAGAGGCTTATTTTCAGAAGTGAACAGTGACTTCATGACAAGTGAAGAACCGAAAAGTATACGGATGATTTAATTTAGATTTTTCATTTTTTTTTTATTTCTATTATTCTTGAGCAATAAACATGTGATTATTTGATATAAATTACTGTTGCCATAAATTAAAAGC